>NC_133783.1:1518728-1597129 GCF_003597395.2 Chelonoidis abingdonii | reverse complement strand
ACACACACACACACACACACACACACACAGAACACGAAACAGTGGGTGTTACCATACACACTATAAGGAGAGTGATCAGTTAAAATGAGCTATTATCAGTAGGAGAGAAAAAACTATTTGTAGTGGTAATGAAAATGGACCATTTCCAGCAATTGACAAGGAGATGTGAGGAACTGCAGTGGGAAGAAATAAGCATGCGGAAATAATTTTACTTTGTGTAATGGCCCATCCACTCCACAAAATAAATTTGTTAGGATATGGCTACACTTGAAATTTCAAAGCGCTGCCGTGGCAGCGCTTTGAAGTGTGAGCGTGGTCGGAAGGTTTACAGCGCTTTTGTTGTTTTTTCACACCCCTGAGCGCGAAAGTTGCAGCGCTGTAAAGTGCCAGTGTAGCCATACCCTGAGTGTACTCCTGTTCTTTTTCCTGTTTCAGACATTGGCCAGTTCCAGATGCTTCAGACGAAGGTGCAAGAAACTGCATAGATTATAGATTAATTTGCCCATGGGGAAGTTTCTTCCTAATTCTTTGTCAGCTAAGAATTCGTTTATGCCCTTGAAATATGAAGGTTTATATCCCTAAATAAATAAAAAAAAAGGTCAACTATATAGATGTTCTCATTTTCCACAGATACTTTCAGAGGAAATATCCATAACATAATCATGTCAGCAAGCCAAATGTTCAGATTTTCTACATCACAATAGATAGATTGATAGAGTTGAAAACTAAAGACACCGGAAATTAAAGGGAATTCAGATTTAAAATCAAAGTATTACTTTTACCTCATGATACCATAAAGTAAGAGTCACAGCTGACAATCGATTCTTAAAAAGAACTTAAATTTGAATAATTTTTGTATCAAATTTTACTTGCATCATATTTTTGCCTAAGGGTACTCTACTATGACAAACAAAAATGGTATTTTTTTTTTAAAAAAATCATGATAACACATGAGAAGCGAGTGCATAGACCTAAACAATTCAAAATTATATAATACAAATTTATTGGCAATATGCATAGCACTGGATAAGTAAGCACCACATCCATTAATTTTTTTTGCACTACCTATACTTTTAGCTGTGGTCAGCTTTGAAAGGTAAATCTCCTGGTAAACATAAATAATTTTGAGGATAACACTGTATTAGTTATCTAATCGACTTTAGCCACAGTATGGAGCCACTGTGGCCTGTCTTGTAAAGCCGCTAAGTGCTTTTTTAAAAGTTCAGTTACATACTATTAGTGCTGAGCCACACTAAACAGTCTCATTGTTTTTTTCCTCCCTTCCTCCAAAACATCAAAAGCAATCCAGGCCATGTCCATAATTTAGGTCCTGATCCTGCAATCGGATAAACGCAGGCAGACTAGTGCACTGATACAGAACTCACTGAAAGTAAAGGCACTGTGCGGGCACAAAGAGTCCACCTGTGCAGACCCAGCTGCAGGATTGGACCATAAGGAGATATAGACAATTAATTAGGTTTCAAGTTGTATCTATTTTAAACAATGATTATATGAAACAATCTCGCAGTCATAATTCTAATGGATTGAAATAAGCTTGGTATATAAAACTCGTCACTAGTGTACTGACATGACATGCAAAGTGTCAGGTCAGAATTGTTTTTTAAAGACAAGTTTAAGTATTGTCACATTATTAACTGATATTTTGGGAAGTACTAACATTATTATTATTTCTACTACTACAATTTACGTATTTGTATATAAAATACAATGTTACAATTAAGCAATAAGACATGACAAGCTGTGAATTTCTAGGTAACTGAAGCATATTTTAGCACTGTTATGCTTTGGCACTTTAGCCATCTTAAAAAAAAAAGTGCAATAGCAGCTCTGAAACACAGAGTCTGGAGTGCCTGAGTGCTACTCTGTAATAGAACTTGCAGTATACATAAAACTAAGCAAGTAGATTTACTGCAGAATATAACCATACATATCACTGATGCTAGTCAGAAAGTTCTAGTTGTGGCCAGAATTCTAAAGCTATTTTGTAAATTTGAAATCAACACTATAGTGTACACATGAAATACTTGCTGATTATAATATTTTACAAACAGTTTTCCTTGTTTCCCCAGGTACCAGATTTACTTGATAAATTAGCTTATAATTTGTTATGGGTATAATGTTATTTCAAGTCAACATTTTCAATATGAACTCATATTGTCTTCATGAAGTAAAGAAATATTATAATCCATTAATATCTCTTTCAACAAAAAGGATGAAATTTTCCACTGGTTAGGCAGATAAACACTTCAGTGTCAAAACTAAGCTTCTTTATCATGATAACCCAGAGTAATGGTCTGCTGCTCTAGGCAGTTATCTACTTTACAGATGAAAAATCAGTTCTACTTTCATGGAATTAGATTAATGCCATAACAGGAAATACTTCTGGGGCTGAACTTGCTTCATGCCTTCAAAGCTGGTTGTAAATTTAAAGTACTTCCTGAACTCAAAAGATAAGACAGGAGAGAAGGAAAAAGAAAAACAGTGGAGTGACCCTCTTTCTGAAGAAAAATATTGCTTCCTGAAAAAACTGTCGAAAGCTACTTGCTAAGGGCATTGTGCTCCTGAAGGCCTAGGGCAAGTCTGGTTTAGTTTAACATGAGGATTCTGGGTATATATCAGACACTTGCCATAAATCTGTTCCTTCTATAATCCTTTCTGATAAACTTTTCCTTTTTTAAGTCATCTTACTTGGCAAAAGCTAAAGTAATAACTTTCTCAGCTTTTAGCAAATATAAAACAGCTTGCTATTTTATGTACAATATTTTCTAAAGGATTACAGCTCAGCAAACTTTGAAAAATGCAGACCCCAAACCCTCGAATTAAATTTCAACTCTGAAAATGGACATCAAGCAGCAAATCCAGTAACATCTTTACCGTACTATATAAACAGCCTTATAATAAAAGATGTAAGGCATTCTTAAGAGTAATTCCACGTGTCCAGTAACAGACCCTTTTTTGAGTATATACAAAATGCAAATATTATTAATGCCACATGTCTGGGAATTCTGATTGAACATCAGCAGCATGGTGAAAGTGAGCTAAATGCTCTCATGTTCCCTGTCCCATAAAACAATACCAAGAAGTCACTCTAAGATACCTTTTTTATGCCGTGTATATTTAATTTGTGGAACTTATTGCCACAAAATATTATTAAATCAAATAGTTAAGTAAGATTTTAAATACACATGAGAAACTATAGCATATGCATAATTATAATAATTAGGGTGTAATTATAAGGGCTAGAGTATAACTCGTTTACTGCACTCCACATGGCCACCAAAGGAGATCAGGAATATATTTCTCACAACCTACCATTTAACAGTACTGCAAACCTGAGTGGGTAGATTATTATAGGATTTTATTTTTCGGTTTCTTTCACCTCTAGAATATCTGGAATGGGTTATCAGACTAGATGGATGACTGACTCCTGAGAGAATTACATAAGAACTGCTTTACTAAAACAAACTAATCTTTCAAGCCTTTACTTAGGTAAGCAGCCTTTACTTACATGAGTAGTCCCATTAAACGGTCCTTAGAGACAGACTTTTGCAGCTCCATGGATGTTATGTAAAATCGAAGATAGCTTTAGTGTCCCTTTAATGATTTATTTTAATTATATTAGACAAAAAAATATTTTCCTGATACAACAGCCTTTCAATGACATATAATAATTATTTTATTCCTTTTTTTAAAAAAAATGTTTTTTTAACCAGATGGTATTCACCCAAGATCTTTGAAGGTACTCAAATATGAAATTGCAGAACTACTAACTGGAGTATGTAACCTATCAAACTTAAATCAGCTTCTGTAACCAGGACAGCTACAGTGACACTAATTTTTAATAAAAGGCTCTAGAGGCGATCCTGATAATCACAGACTGGTAAACCTAACTTCAGTACAAACTGGTTGAAACTACAGTAACGAACAGAATTATTAGATAGATTAACAGGATTTGTTGGGGAAGAGTCAACACAGCTTTTGTAAAGGGAAATCATGCCTTGCCAATCTATTAGAATCCTCTGAGCGTGGTCAACAAACATGTAGACAAGAGTGATTCAGTGGACATAAAGCACTTGGACATTCAGAAAGCCTTTGACAAGGTCCCTCAAAGGTTCTTAAGCAAAGCAAGCAATCAAGGGATAAAAGGAGAGATCCTCTTATGGATAGTAACTGGTTAAAAGACAGGAAACGAAGAGTAGGAATAAATGGTCTGCTTTCAGAATGGAGAGAGATAAATAGCAATGTCCCCCAAGGACGTGTACAGGGACCAGTGCCATTCAATATATTCATAAACGATCTGGAAAAGGGGATAAACAGTGAGATGGTAAAGTTTGAGGATAACACAAAATTACTCAAGACAGTTAAGTCCAAAGCAGACTGTGAAGAGTTACAAAGAGATCACAAAAACTGGGTGACTTGGGCAACAAAATGGCAGATGAAATTCAGTGCTGATAAATGCAAAATAATGCACATTGGAAAACATAATCCCAAATATACATACAAAATGATGAGGTATAAGCCAGCTGTTACCACTCAAAAAAGAGATCTTGGAGTCATTGTGGATAGCCCTCTGAAAACATCTGCTCAATGTGCAGAAGCAGTGAAAAAAGCAAACAGAATGTTAAGAACCATTAGGAAAGGGATAGATATTAAGACAAAAAATATCAGAATGCTACTATATAAATCCATAGTACGCCCACACCTGGAATACTGCATACCGTTCTGGTCACCCCATCTCAAAAAAGATAGATTAGACATGGAAAAGGTGCAGAGAAGGGAAAAAAATATATATTCAGGTTATGGAACAGGTTCCTTATGAGAAGAGATTAAAAAGACTGGGACTCTTCAGCTTGGGAAAGAGATGATGGGTCGGGAGAGGGGGGGGAAATATGATAGAGGTCTATAAAATCATGAATGGCAAGGAGAAAGTGAATTAGGAAGTATTATTTACCCCTTCACATCCCAGAATAGCCAGGGGTCACCCAATGAAACTAAGAGGTAGCAGTTTTAAAGCAAACAAAAGGAAGAACTTCACACAACACACAATTAACCTGTGGAACTCATTGCAAGGGGATGTAGTGAAGGGAAAAACTATAACTGGATTAAAAAATTTAGATAGTTTCATGGAGGATAGGTCCATCAATGACTATTAGCCAAGATGGTCAGGGACCCAACCTCATGCTCTGGGTGTCCCTAGGCCTCTGACTGTCACATGCTGGGACTTGACCAAAGAGGATGGATCACTGTTCATTTCCTCTAAAGCATCTGGCATTGGCCTCTGTCAGAAGACAGCATTCTGGGCTAGGTGGATCACTGGCCTGACCCAGTATGGGCATTCTAATATTCTCAACTTCCCCGCTGTATTTAAAACCAACTTTTGGATGGCCCTGAAAGCAATATTGTCAAATAGGCACAGGTCCACGCCTTACTCCTTCTACGCTCCTCTTTGTGCGCACACTTGCCTACTACCTCTTCATTTTCAATAGCATCTTTACAGCTATTATGCGTGGTAAATACTGTCTTTCATGGCCTGGGGAAAAGCACGCATGTGCATTTCACTTCTTCCCCTCCACAGATGTAGTGGCTCTACATTAAACATAATTATTTAGGATTTCAACTGCTCATTTATTCTGGACTAATATTTTTCTGTTTTATGATCTCATTTCCTTCTCGTTCTTGTTTTTGTAATACTCTCAGTATGTTCCTCCTGCAGGCTAAAGATGTATTTGGAGTGAAACTAACCAATTCTACCCTCACCTTGGTGATAGAAAATAACCTCTGTAATGCTATTAGCCCTGAAGATGCAAAGTCCAAGAGTTCATTCCTAGCTCTGATCTTGCGTGCTGAGCCATTATTTCTACACTTCACTTGGACATTAAGCAAAAAATATGCTTTGGAACAGTAAACAAGAATGGTAACTTACACTTATCCAACAGCCTTTACAAACCAACTATCCAACTGGCATTAATTATCCAGAGAAGAAATGGTACGGCTGATTGCTTGTAAGAGCTTGTAAGTGCTTTGGTTCAGGATTACATGACACCCGCTAGAGCCAATCATTGTTTCTAGGTGTGAACTTTATTTCCAGGATTAAACAGGTAAATTAAAAAAAAATGTCCAAAATTTACCATCATTCTTCAAAAGGTGGAACATGTTAGAGACATAAGAGGCATAGCCTGCAGGGTCTAAGATCTGTACTCACTTGTAAGCACCAATTTAATCAGTGGGAATAACTATAGAGATTTTCTAAAGATGAGTGGGAGGTGAGAGAGTGCTGTGAAAAAGGCATAAAAGAAATGAGACTAACTGTATTTAAAGAAAAACTGCTTAAAGCATGCTTTTCACATTTCAAAGCAACTAGCTGAAATTGAAATGTGTGTATGGCTGTTTAACTGTCTACAAAGGCTGTAACAAATCATAATTTTTCTTTGTTTGGCTAATTTAGATTTTACAAAGATCAGTGAAAAATTATGGTTAGCTATTCCATTCTACTGGTCTTCCCAGGAAACAACCTGATATACCAAACCAAATCAGTCTGTGCTATTAACAGCACACTGTAGTACTGGCAACATCTGCAAACTAGCCCATACTCATTTGTTACCTAAATTATATAGTACTCAAAAATCTGGCAGATAAAGACTTGAAAAATCACTCAACTTTTAATATGACACAGTCAGTAAGTCTGTTTAAAGCTGTCATCTTTGAAATGGTACTCAGAATAAGAGCTAGGGAAATTTTGGATTTTTTTCGGTTCACTGGCAATTTTGAAAAGTCAGCAACAAATTCATTTTTAGGTAGGATTGAAAATTAAAATGCTCAAAATTTAAGAAAAATTGCATTTCAGTGCAAATGAAATGTTTTGTTTCAACAAAACCATATTGTTTTAATTTCAACCATTTTAAAATGCTTTCAAATTTAAAAAAAATCCTGATTTTTTTTTTTTTTACAAAGTCATGCCAAACTGAAAAATCAAAATATTTAATTTAGAAAGTACTGAAACTAAATAATTTCTTCTGATTTTTTCCCCAGAAAAAATGAACAATTCAGCAAAATTTACATGAATTTACAACAGGTTTCAGCATTGTTGAATCTGCATTTTTTCTTAAAAACAACTTTTTTGGATGGAAAAAGTTGTCCAGTTCTTCTCTGGATGTCATAACTGTCACCTGCACATATCTAAATCCATCTGTAAGCAGTAGTTCTTTGCAGTGATCATAATATTGCTACCACCACTCTTTTTGGTTGTGAGTCTTAAGGACAGGGTAACTATATTCTGAACACCTTATGCCTTTCCTGAAATCTAATATGATTTGCTGGTGGAACAGGTTACCTACTTAGTCTTTTTTGTACCTAATGTCTATCTATGAAATACTCTGGGCACCACCCATAATTTCACAGTTAGTCTCGTTGAGCTGGATTGTCCCTTTATGTCCTGTACCCTGTAACAAACAGCATGATAAGTGCAACACCTCACGAGCAGCAATTCCTTCCCCAGTCTTCACTTACTCTTGGAAAAAAAGTAAGATTACTAACTCCCCATGCCAGCTCAGCTTTACTGACCAGCACATCGAGGAGGCAGAGCTCAGGCTCCACACATTCCCTGCTCCATGCCAACTCCTTGCCCACATACATTGAGAGAAGTGAGGAACTCAGGCATGCAGCCTCCTGCTTGCTGCCCAGGCCTGTAATGGTGATGCAGAAAGACCACACAAAAGAGGGGACATGATGGGTATTGCTCCCCTTTTGCCTTTGCACTGCCACAGAGAGCCTAATCACAACCTCGGTCATTGACTTCTAGAGGACGACTCACAGAGTAAGGTACTATTCAACGTGAGGAAGGGTCACAGAAAGATAATTGTAATTTAAAATAAATGCATCCATTTATTTATCTACAACTATTAAAAGAACAAGCACTAATACGTTAAAAACAAAAATTTTATAAACAGAAATAATATGCAGTATTCAGGAATATACAATAAATAATAAATCAGAAAGCCTCCAGGAGACAGTAAATGCCCTTCACACCTTCACAGAGTTCAAGGTGTCTCAGCTAATCTATTCTTCTCTATTGTTACATATTTCTCAGACCTTCCCTCCAAAATCCATTGTTGGCAAATGGCACCAAACTGGCCCTACAGGATTTATGCACTTCCAAAATTTCCACTCCTTTGAGCTTTCCCACTAAGTTGCTACCCTTCAAACAAATTACCAGGTACCTTGATGTGACAGTTGATACCTAGTCTTCATTCTAGAATGTAATGCAAAAGGTGCCAGAACTGCATCTTTGTGAGCTACTTGAGCAACTCCTAACCCTCAAGCAGTTCCAAATTTTATTCCGGGAGGACAGTAAGAAAACAACAGGATTTCCATGTAATAAAAGATACTTGGAAGTATATTGATAAGGGGAGTGCGATATAGGAGGAGTGTTGTTGAGAAGGTTTGACTATGCACTGTCTGTAAATTTAAAGAAAAAGTTCATGTTATACTAAGGCCAAAAATATTCAAATAATGTTTCAAAATACCTCAAAGCAAAATGTAAGTGACATCACTGCAAATAATGGACAATGTCTTTTTACTCAGAAGTCATGTTGCAGATACTTAATTTTCTATTAAAAAACAGCCTGAGGGATACACTACAGCTTACACAGTCATATCCTTTCACCAGTGCTTGTAAGAAAATGTATACTATAGAAACTGCCTCTGTTGTTAGGAGCACAATTATTTGTATAAACTATTTAAAATCATTACAGTGGAAGCCCATGAAACTGGATTCACAGATTAGAGCAATATAGATTTGTGCAGGCTTCAGAAAAACTAAATTTGCTCCCTTTTAATCTGGACTGGGCTCTTTGGTTCAGGAATACTGGACAGAGTTTCAAGGGCTCAAATAAATTGGTGCTACTTTTTCCTTTGGCCTCCCAGACAAAATGTTTGCTAACTGAACTGATAAATTATCCTTTAAAACAATGTTAATGTAACGTTAGGAATGCAGTTTAATTCACACAGAAATCAGGAATTTCACAGTTAAGGTTCCACAGCAACTTGTACTCAAATTGTATGAGGTTACTGTGACACTACACCCCATATTCTTCATAGAAATATTGTTATGATATAAATATGGCATAATTATGATATATGTTTTACACAAGATGGGTCATGTGAGGTATCATTGTAAAAGATATGATGTACTGAATAAGATTAGCCTATTTGTATGCATGTATCGTTTCTGTAACTGAAGTTAGGAAAATTGACTATGTATCAATTACTAAAGTGTTTGCACCTGGGGAACGCCCACCAGACAGTAGGCAATCAGCCTGGGATGGGCCATTAGAAAGGACAATAGGACTTTGAAGATGCTAATCTCCCACCTTCCTGAGAAGCTTCCTGGGATGCTGCTTTGACACTGCAGGGTCATGTGATCACGTCACCTGGTGCTGGACCCCATCTTCACCTGCTAGTATTTTTCCACAAAAAGGGGTGGAGATCAAACTGGGAAACAAAGACTTCCCGCCATATGTAAATCCTATTTAAGGCTGGGGAGTGAGTTAATCAGGGTCAATTCTTCACTGAATCTCCACCCAAGAGGACTGCTAAAAACACCTAAGAGTGAACTGGGGAAGAGCTGGACCCAGGCTAGAAGGTGTCTGCCCTGAGAAGGGCATCTCTGGAATTCTAATCTGCAAGCAAAAGAAATTTGTCTTCAAGAATATCTGCAACCTGCTTAAAACAATATTTAGGGTAAGAAATTACTACTTATATCCAGTTTCTTTAGTATATTAAGTTTAGTTTGCGTGTTTGCTTTATTTGCTCAGTATTTTACTTGGATCTGTTTGCTATCCCTTATAATCACTTAAAATCTATCCTTTGTAGTTAATAAACTCATTTTATTTTCTAAAACACAGTTTGTGCCAGTCATAACTGTGGGGGGACAAAAAGCTGTGCATATCTTCCCCCACATTGAGGGAGGGAGTGAATTTCATGAACTTATACTGTACAGTTTTCTGTGCAGCACAAGACAATATAATTTTGGGCTTACACTCCAGAGGGGATGTGCATGTAAGTGCTGGGCAATCCCCAAGCTGAGTCTTTCCCCACTGAGCTGATCTCAATGTCTGTGTCCTTTTGCAGCTTGGTGCGGCCCTACCTGTGTGTGTGCTAGAGGAGGCTTGAGGTTCTGGCTCAGACAGAAAGAGAGGGAGTCCAGGCTGGTGGAACAGGCAGGCTCAGTGGGACCCCAGTATATCAGGTGGCACCCTGGAAAGTGGGAGGGAATCCATCACAGTTACACATTATCTATGGAGTCTTTCATTACAGGATCAAACATTGTGTGTATATTCATTAATCTAATACTAGTTATCAGCAGTGTTTCCTGAAATTTTTTTTAAAACATCAATTTCATCATTCCCAACATAGCTGTTGGAAGCAGGAATTTGGATGCTTTCTCAGCTGGCTGTCTCTGCCTAATGAAGTGATGTATGAGCCTCGTCCCAAAAAGAAGCATAATGTGGGATTTTCTGATGCTTTGAAAACAATATCTGAAGACATTACGTTTTTCCTTTAGCTCTTCAAACCAGTTACAATTTTTTCAACCTTACAGATCAGGCTGGTCCAGCCTTTATTATACTCAAACTTATGACCTGATTTTTCAGAGTGCTGAACCTCACCCTCTCCATTGACTTGCATGAGTTATGGGTGCTCAGTACCTTTGAGAAGCAGAGAATTCGTACTTTACATTTGAAGCCGTGATTCTCTAAATTAGGGGATTCATTAGGATCCCCTAAATGGATTGTCATAATATTTTGGGATATCAACAAGGGAAATAGTGAAAGAGTGTCAGTTTTCCTCAAACTCTCTATGAAATTACAAATATTGTTACATCCTCATTTCAGCTATAGCAGCATTTACTTTCACTTCTGAAAATGTGTGAGGTTTATTATTCCTGATTCATTAGCACACACATTGATCTTGCTACTATCAGCTGAAGACTGCACACGAACCATGAGTATATAGAGCTACATACACGTGTTTGAACTAAAAACAATTACAATCCTTCTATATGAAAAACATCAATTTAAGACACTATAATGCTAAAAGGTACATTTCAAGATCTCACTCATTTGTTTTATCATAGTTAAATGCATCATTACACAATAATTAAATTGCTTTTGTGAAATGCAGTTCATTCCGTTGTTGGGATTTCAGTGGGAGACTTCAATCTTATAAATATTTCACAACTGTTATAAATGGTTCTTCTGATGTCAGAATCTTGTTATAGTTGTGTATGTCTAGCAATGGTTTGCAGTGTATTTTTCATCTTTTCTGAAATAAAGTTCACCGACTTGCTTTCTACATTTCCACATGCAGGAAAAAAAATCAAAATTTCAGTCTTATGGAATGTACCACAGAAATACTGATGTTCTCCAACTGCATCTTCTACAATTAATAAAGTGTGTAAAGCAATCACTTTATTAAAAAGTAAATGTGGAACTGTATCTTTCACTTCTTTAATCTTTCACTGTAATGTTTATTCCTTCAGCCACCTTAATACACTAATCCCTCTTTTCAATCTGGAGTAAAACAACACAAGAGCACATGGTCATGGAAGGCTCCAGAGATATGACCCATTTATCTACTTGTATCAGTATTTGTTGCCAAAGTAGTTGGAGGACTTCACCCTCAAACACAGGCCCTTTCTCTCCCACATAGGCTGAGGATGCATCCACATTAGTATTTACATTCCTGACGGGATAGTCTTTGAGAGATGTTAGTGAAACATTCATCTCAAAAGAAGCTCAATGGGATGTTCAATATGTTGGGTTAATTTGGTGGAATATGACAAAATCCACACCCTTCATTTAAAAAGTTATTTATGTCTCACTGTCCTTGAGAAGACATACCTAGTATTTATAGGGAGGAGTTTTGAGATACTGACACTGGTTGAGTTGCATGGGCCACCCTGAAAACAGACTCCAATTTAATTGTATTACACTCCCTTACTAAAAGAGAAGCTACTTCTTGCAGTCTCAATAAATCTACAGTTAATTATTTCTCATTGCTCTTGTTCAGCTTTTTATTTTGGGGTTGTTCCTTGTTTAAGTGTTTCATTAGGGATATGTATATAACCTTTCAATTTGTTTGTGGATCAGCACAGCACTGTAACAAGACGGCAGACTCTAAGGACTTGTCTTCGCTACAAGTTTAACTCAAGTTGTAATTCAAGTGTTGCCCCAACTTGATTCCCTACCACACACAAAAACCTTTACCTGGAAGATGGGTGTGCTTTTAATTTGGATTGATTGGCCTGAGAGTGGTCTAGGCTAAAATTCAATTTAGCTTAACTCAGTAGTTGTTAACATGACCACTCCATAGCCTGGATGCAGGCTGGCACCACTCCAGTGCCCATTAGTCCTCCAATGCCTTTCCACAATCCTGCCATATGTCTTGAAAGGGCAGACAATTCATTGAGGAAAAACTTCATAGAATAGCTGAGTTTACTGAAAAGAAAAGCACCATGGGATGTACCCCCAGAAGTCTTAGCACCACACACAAGGGAGTATAGTGCCACTGTGGACAGGTAGGTTGAGTATTACTTTGCAGTGTGAATTTTCTCACTCAAGCTAACCTAACTTGAGAGAAATAACTCACATGTAGATAACTTGAGTTAACTCTGCATTAAAGAGGTATCTGTACGGAAAGTAGAGCTCTTCTGGGGAGTCACATTAGCTTCAAGTGCTTTAAGATTCAGGATAATTACTGTCACATCATGATGGAGGCTACTTCAGTTAATTCCAACCAGGATGTAAAGCGATGGTAGTGTTATTCTGAGCCACAAAGCTATAGGAACAGTCAGTCTGGATAGGAAGGTTAGTCTGTAGTTCACATTGCATCACCAATAAAGCCAACCCCCAGGATGAGAATGAATTTGACACTATGTCAGAATCTATGTACTCTGTTAAGCACTGGGTAGGAATTTAGCAGATTCACAAACTTACAGAATAGGTGCTCAAATTATTTGACACACCAATGATATTGAAAAAAAAAAAAAAAAAGGACGTCACAAAACAGCATTGTACACCAGTGATATCCTCTTCCACCCTAACAGTTCTGTTCCATTTCTTCCTGAAGTGCTTTGTGTACAACTGTAAAATTAATCTTACAAATTATGAGTGGTCTGTGCAACATACAGGGAATAGGAACACTGGAGGCTGTGAAGATGTGTTATAATTTATACGGTTAATTTTATAATCTTCTCTTGTGCAGAGCTGCAGTGCAGCTGTCAGAGTTAGGTGTAGGAGGACATCACTGGTACACAATGATATCTGGTGACATGCCTCCTTTCATGACATTATTCAACCTTTAGAAATCATTGACTGCTCTGGCATTAAGCCACATGTAGCAGCCCACACTTGCTAATTATGTGTTCATACCTTGTTTTATTATAATTTCATTCTTGAATCTACTTCCAATGGGTATATGATCATCTCAGCTTGCTAAATGCACAATTTATAGTATTTTGAGAGAAATGGGAAAATCCAAGACAGATAGAACATCTGGGCATATGACTTACAAATAAGTGCATGACAGTTCTGTATTACAAATAAATATATACTTCAACTTTGACCTTACATGCCCATACCACAAGTATCAATCATAGATACAAATCATGTGGATATGTAAAGACTGACATGAATAACTTACTGTAAGTCCTACAATTTTGACTGTCACCCACATGCACTAGATGTTCCCCATGTATTCAGAAACCCGCAAACCTGATCATAACAGCTGTTATAGTACATACTCTTCTGGATAAACTCCCAACGGGGGTCTTCTCCTGACTGCCTTTCTTCATTAGTTCCCCATAGAAGTTGGACTGTTTGTTCACGTTCTTTGAACTAGCAGTCTAAAAAGTACATCTAGTAATAGAACAAGTTATTTAGAAAGAAAATCATATTAAATAAATGTTTTTATAACATACCAAGTCTTAAAATTGACCTTTAGAGGATTTTTTTTTGAAATTGGGCTTATGCCTGCATTATGCTTCTTTGTGGCATATAAGGAACACCTGATTTTTTTTTCTGATTGTTTTTTGCTTTTAAGTATCAATCAGGTCTTTCCTGGTTTTGCAGACAGACTTTCTGGATTTCACCATGTGTACTGTGAACTCTTAGATCTTAACTGAAAGGTCAGGGATATTGAATTTTTAAGAAAAATTTCCTCTCTCCAAAATGGTACTTAGGCAATTCAAGTTAAATAGAAGTTAACAAAAACACAAAAACAACACAAAAAGTAAGTTTTAAACAATCTAACTAAAAGTTCCTTCTTCTCTCAACAGCATAGCTTTCTTTCCCTCTCTTGGTTCATGATAGCATTCCTCTGGTTTGCCAGTTACTCAGGAGCTTCTGTGAGCAGGTAAGACCTGCATGTTTAACATAACCTCCCCCCCCCAAAACAACATTTTTTTTTCCAAAAAGCCTTTCACACCATCTTATACACCTTAAAAGGGAGTGGGAGGGAAGCACAACCAACATTAACCCCTTTGTAGTGGATTTTAAACTTCACAAAAGCTAATCTAGATATGTCCATCTGTGTAGTAAAAGTGAGGAAACAAGGAAGTAAACTCTAATTTCTTTCTGCAACTTGTTCTCTTCTACACAAACTCTGTGTCAGGCAGCACATCAGAGACAGCCTCAGGTCTCGAGGTAGCTGTAATGCTCCTGTTGTATCAATTGTCTTAGTTCATTTCCTTTCTTCGTCCTGGAGTCCACCCTCTTGTAATATTCAGGTTATTTTGTTCTGATAACCTCTGGCCCTCTCCAACAAAGATATTTACACAGGCCTCCCCTGTGCTTTGTTTTTTCCACAGCGATTTACTCTTGTAATCGCTTTCTTTGGGCAAAAAAGCTTGTTTGTGTTCTTCTTGTATATAAAGCTCAAATTAAAAAAAAAAAAAAAAGAAGAGGCACTCTCCCAAGCTCTGCCCACCTGAAACAGCACTCAATAAGTAGGAATGGTTATAAAAGCAAAGAAAAGGTTTGCATGTATAAAGAACAAGACAGAAAAATAATACTAAAAATATTACAAATGCCATTATACAAATCAAATGGAACACCTTCAACCGAAATACTACATTCAGTTTTGGTAATCCTATCTCAAAACAGAAAAAGCACAAACAGAAGGGGGCAGAGATGAGTGATTAAAATGTTATGCAAAGAAATACATCTGTCAGAAGAGAGAATAAGAAGATTGGGAATGTAGTGGAGACACAATAGAGATATACAAATAATGTATGGTACAGAGTAATACAAGAGATCTCCAATCACATTTAAAGGCAACAAATTTAAAACTCTGTAAAAAGCTCATGGTCTTTTATCAATACACATTTAACCTGTGGAACTCAGTACCACAAGATACCATCAAGGTCAAGAGCATGGTAGGAACCAGAAATAGATTATATGTTTACATGAATAGGAAGAACAGGCACAGTTACATGAGATATAGTATTATATATTTTAAAATAGGGATATGAATCCCCACGTTTCAAGGCACAACCAAGCACTGTTGAGCGGAAGGAAGAAACCATTTCTGGGGCAGGTTATTCTATAATTGTCCACTTCCACTAAAGCATCTGGTGCCACTACTGTTCAAGACAGAGTACTGGACTAGATGTACCACTGGACTGATGCAGCATGGCTATTCTCTGTTTCTGTATTCCTATTTTCTTCTACTATCATGCAGCCCATTCATTTAGCTTGGTCTCTGGAGTTCTTGGTGTTGCATGTTACCCACAGCGTCAGAGCAGATAGACCTAAGTGGAGTTGCGTTTTGCTATTTCATATTCATCTCCTCAAGGAACTGTATATATTGTAAACAAACCAAATTAGGATAGTTTATTAATCTATTACGTGCGTCTCCTCCTCCCACTTCTTGAAAAAAGTTAACTGCTTTATGTTTCTGAGAAAATAAGTTTTTACTGCTTTTCACTGCAGAGCCTATAATGATGTAAGAGGGCAAGATGGATTGTATTATGACTCATACTTCAGTAAATTTGGTAACTAAGTTCCAATTTAGTATTTTTTTTAAATAATTGATGATGTGCCAGCTAAAAAGAAAGCAGCTGGTTGATCAATATCAGCAATAAAAAATGTGAAAACTGAGCAAATTTGATATGGCATCACTGGTGGAAAGAACCACATAGTACCATTTTAAAAACAATTTCTTTAGAGTGCATTCACATTGTATGCAGTATGTTTCTGGACACACAGCAAGCTAGTGGAAGAGTCAGGAATAAAAGTCCCGAGTCCCAGTTCTAGTTCTAATCACTAGACCACAAAACAATTGTACAAAGTGGTGCAATACAATCATCAGGGCAATATAATGAACTGTATAGTCACCAACACAAGTGTAATAACATATAACAATTAAACATAACAGGGCACCTGAAAGGGGAATAAAAGGTGACACAGATATTTACCGTACATTAGGTTATACAGTACATTAATTTTCCACTAGATCCACACATCAAACAAAAACCAAGACAAAAACCTGCCATTTGACATCAACTAAATTAATCAACTTCACTAGCTGTTCAATACAATATTATGTAATTAATGGTATGAACAAATAAAAGTAACAGAAAAAACCCCACAAATAATTTAAGTTGCTTTTCACTTGATCTGCTGCCAAACATTCCATATAGAGTTCTTACAACATAACAAAACTATCATCTTCCTTAGATCCACTAGAGCCTTATTCGGACTTAAAAAAAATCAATGACAGTAAATGTAGCATATCACTGTCCAACTTGTGCTTGAACATTTGTTAATTTAAATGTCCACGGTGCAATTTTGGAGAGCAACCTGAACGATCAAGATCAATCAGAGTACAAAGTAGTGCTAACCAAAGCATTACTGAAGTGGCTTGGCTTGCGTTTAGCTATAACAACTGTCAATATGCCTGTTATGTCACATCTTGAACCTTATTGCCACATCTGGAAGAGGACTAATCCTATTTCTTTCAAGCCTATTACAGGGTAATGAACTTCTATTATCAGCTTGCAGAATGATAATGAATCGCCATCACGGTACCTTTCTCAGTAAATTAAGTTGTTTCCTTCTTGTTTCCTTGCCTAAAACTGTAGGAATTTCACATATCTAGATAAATCTTGATAAAAGAGGAAGTTGGAATTGTGCTTAGTTTAACATCTGGATTGCTATTAACATAGAAAACAATTTCTGAAATGAAGCTACCTTTAATGTTATTGCTCTTTTAAGACATCCTTGCTTACATTGAATGACAAATTCTGCAGTCTTCTAAGTAGGTATAAGGAGGAATGAACTGTAACATTACTGTAAAAAACCAAAAACACATACTACAGTGCACAGAGTATTTTTTTTCCTATTTAATCCACACTGAATATATCAAGTTATTTAACAACTTTTATTGTTAAGTGCATGCTATGGTCAATATATTACATAATATAATCAAGGTTATGGTTTTTTTAATTATATAGTGTATTGTTACTGGTATTTAACTCTCTTATAACAACCCAGGAAGTATATACTGAAAAAAAATCCTAGTACACTTGAATTTCATGCTAAATTTGAGCCCCAATACCATATGTTAATTCAAGGGCAATCAACTATGCCAGGGCTCTGTTATACTAAAAACATAAATATTCACGGTACTTTAACCACATATCTGGGGATTTTATTTTTATTTTATTTAGTTCGTTACCGTACTTAACCAATGCTATACTTGCAGCAAAACCACACTGTAAACCAAATTGGCCATCCCATATCCTGGTAAAATATCTTAAATATGTTCCATAAATATACAAGCTATTTCACCTATACAGTTCTAAAAACTGTGCCATAACATTCTCTTCATCCCACCTTTCATTTAGTTTCATTTCTATGTTGTAAATAAAGTTGTATCTTCTCAAGTTGCAGTGGGGGAGGTTTAGGTTGGATATTAGGAAAAACTTTTTCACTAAGAGGGTGGTGAAGCACTGGAATGGGTTACCTGGGGAGGTGGTAGAATCTCCTTCCTTGGAGGTTTTAAAGCCCTGGCTGGGAAGATTTAGTTGGGAATTGGTCCTGCTTTGAGCAGGAGATTGGACTAGATGACCTCCTGAGGTCCCTCCCAACCTTGATATTCTATGATTCTTCAACAGCAATTCTGGGCTGTACCACTTCCTTCTTTGGGTGAAGTTCATAGCTCAACCTACAAAGGCCCAAATGTGAGACAGTGGGCTTTAAAATGTGGTACGTCATCCAACAGGAGAAATCTTCAAATGATTAAGGTTTATTTGTCTTTTTCATGTCAAATTACTTTAACAACCCAAAAAAATGTGTGCAACAAGAAAATTTAGCTGTAAAATAAGTGACAATATATAGAACCCAGTCAGAAGAGACAACTTAAGTATGAGGAGATTAAGTAAACTCTCTCCTTGGACGCAAAAGCCATCACCTTTGTAGCATAAACTCTCTGCTTCCATGAACTCTAAGATCTTGAAGTTGCTCATTAGTACGTGAGCACTCCTTTTAATACAAATTAGAGAGAATTAGATGAACAAAATCTGATTTTGCTGTCCTAACACTGCCAAAGCGGAAGAGTTTATTTTGGGATTGGAAAACATGTACTATTCGCTTATTAGAAAAACCATGCCAAATAAGTCTATACAAAACAAGACAGACCTACTGAAAAGGGTGTTTTCTTAATGTATTTAGTTTCAACACTTGATATTACCGTATGTGCTAGAGATTACAAGCAAAGAGTTTTTAGGAAGAAAATATTGCCTGTCCAAAATCAGCAATAGAGCATTAGAAGATTAAAAAAAAAAAAAAAGGTGAAGTACAATATGAAAAACAGAGACTTCGATGTAAAAAGAAAAAAAAATCCCTCTCAGAGGCTTTGGAAATGAAACATAAAAATTATGAGAATCACACAGCAGAATGAGAAGTGGAGGTAACCCTTAACATCTACAGTGCTAAGTAGTCTACTGTAATATATTTTCAGCCATTGTAGCCCTTTTTTGACAGTGATACTATAGAGACAAAGATGGACCTACAGTGTTTCATAGGATTTCTTAAAGCTTTTAATTCTTTTCACTCAAGAGACTAATTTGAGAACTGCTTTTATGTCTGCTTTAGAACTTACAACTAATTGGTAAGATCTGGCAAATATTAACTTCCTTTTATTTACACAAGGCTTTTTTTTGAACCATCAACCATTTCAGGGCAATCACCATTTCCAAGTATTGCTAGGGAAACATATCAATGAAGGCAAGGAAAAATCCAAAGCAAACATTTCTCCTGTAGAACTTAGAGCCAATGCATACTTCATGCTTTTCATCAAAACTTTTATATTCAGCCAGAGCTCTTCAGCTTGAGGGAGTTATAAAAATCCCTTTGACGTTAAGTAACCTTATGAAGATTTCTAGGCTAAGAATTTACCTAATTCACAATGCTTACTGTCTACATTCAATAACTGTACCATTGTCACAAGGTATTTAATTGTGTTTCCATTAAAAGTAATTAAGAACACATATACAAGGCATAAAATCATATGCAGTGTAACTCCAATTTTTCTTTGTATTTAGCTGCAGGCTACTGTTTCCCTTCTAGTACAGATGAGTAAGCCTGTTATTCACTGATTTTGTGCCAGTGGCTGTATCAATAAAGCATCGTTCATATTATTTCAATCCTTTTCTTGTTATACTAAAAACATAAATTGATTTCTATTGGAAGTTTTGAATGTGCAAAAATGAGAACACATATTTGCTACCTAGGGGGCATAGTCAGTGCTTCTTACTCATGTAAAACTGTGTTTGGCTTCAATAGGAGTTTTGCCTGAGTACAGAGTGATGAATAAGACCATACATACTGTACTATTTTTAAAAAACTGCAAACTATTATTATTGTTACCATTTTTAAATTGAAAACCATGCTGACTCATAACAAAGAACAGACACTGATTTCTGAAACTGACACGGTAAAAAACAGTTACCTACCTTTCATGACAGTTGATCTTCAAGATGTGTTGCTCATGTCCTTTCCAATTAAGTGCGTGTGTGCCACGTGCATGACAGCCAGAAAGATTTCCCCCTAGCAGTACCTGTCGGGTCATCCAGGAACCCCCTGGAGTTGCACCTCCCTGGCACCAAATATAGGGCCCTGCTGACCCACCATCACTTCAGTTCCTTCTTGCTGGCCATGGTCCGACAGAGGGGTAGGCAGGTGGGTACTGGAATGGACATGGGCAACATATCTCAAAGAACAAGAGTTAAGAAAGATAGGTAACTGTTTTTTCTTCTTCGAGTGATTGCTCATGTCACTTCCAATTAGGTGATTACCAATTCTAAATTTTGAAGGCGGGATTGGAGCTCAAAGATTTGCTGACTGTAGTGCCACTCTGCGAAAGGGAGCATTATCTCTAGCCTGCTTGAGTAATGATGTAATGCGAGGTAAAAGTGTGGACTGAGGACCGCATCGCAACTCTGCAGATTTCCTGAGTCAGAACCTAGGCCAGGAACACCACTGATGATGCCTGTGCTCTCGTGGAGTGTGCCGTAAGTGGAGGGGCAGGTATCTGTGCCAGATTGTAGCACACCCAGATACAGGATGTGATCCACCATGAAATTCTTTGAGAGGAGACTGGAAGCCCTTTCATTCTGTCTGCTACTGCGACAAACAGCTTGTCATAAACAGATAGTTAAGGGTTAATGCCTCTTTTACCTGTAAAGGGTTAAGAAGTTCACCTAGCTGATACCTGACCAGAAGAATCAATTGTCAAAGTTCCTTCCCCACTCTGAACTTTAGTGTACAGATGTGGGGGACCTGCATGAGAAGCTCTAAGATCAATTACCAGCTTAGATCTGGTCTGGCTGCCACCACTCGCAAGCACTACTTTCCTTCCCTGGGTAGCCGTGATGTGGAGAACGCTTGCACACAATTCCTGGTGAACACAGCAAACAAGGAGAAATTAACCATCCCCCCTCCTTTCTCCACCAACTCCGGTGGATCCAGATCCAACTCCTTGAGATCTTAAAACAAGGAAAAATTAATCAGGTATTAAAAAAGGGTTTTTAATTAAAGAAAAGAAAGGTAAAAGAAAAGCCTCTGGGAGAGATTAGCATACCAGCTACTCTCACAGACAACACACTCAAAAAGAGAGGATACCCCTGGGCAAAAACTCCAGTTACACAAAAAAATACCCAATTTGACTATCTTCTAATTGCACAAGACAAGTTACAAAGAAATAAATATAAACCTATTCATTTCCTTCACTAATACCACTGCTCTACAGCCAAAATGCTTCTGAAATAAATGTAGTCAAACTTTACTAATTCTGGGTCACTGAGAAGAAAATGATGCTTAAAATTGTGGATTGGCTCTAGTTTTCAAGATATGCTATTGGGTCAGTATATACGAACCTTGACTTGGGAATGGCGGAGGATAAGTAACTTATAAAGGGAAGGGAACAAACCAGAAATGACTAAAATCACTTTGGCTGGATCTGGAAAAATCTATGACTGGGTTTGGACAGTACTTGCTTTTTAGGCAAAACAATGAATGATGCAATCTGAAGCAGGTATTGCGTCATACATGATATGAATTGCATCATGTTATTCCTAGAAGTCATGGATGATGCAATCATAACGAAGCTTACATCACTCTGCTGAACAAATTGCCCTATATCAGCTCTAGAATCATACAGTGTCGTGCTCTCTTATTTGTCAGTGTTGATTTTGCAAAGGGACACATTTCTGTTTAGCCAAAGTGAGCAGAGATGCCTCGTACTTGTGTGAACAGTGCAGATAACTTCTGCTATGTTTGTGGTGAAGTGACTTTTGCATCACAAAAGCGCAGTATAACCACTATGGTTAAGAAAGCATCACCTTTATTTTGGCTGCAAAATTGAGATCAGGACAAGAGGTGGGTCCCACACATATGCTGCAACACTTGTGCAACAAATCTTCGCCAGCGGTTGAACAGGAAAAGGAAATCTATGGCTTTTGCAATGCCAATGATTTGGAGAGAGCCAACAGATCATACCAGCAATGTTACTTCTGCATGATGCCTCAGTTGGGAAAGGTGTGTCAAAGAAGAAAAAGTGGACTGTGCATTATCAAACATTCCATCAGTTATACGCCCAGTACCCACGGAGAAGGACTGCCGGTTCCTGATGCACCAGAATCATTCTCACTTGAGTCAGACGAGGAAGAGGAAGAGGATGAACTTCTGGTCCTGAACCATCAATGTCACAGGACCCACATTCTCCATCCTCCTCCTCTGAATCACACCTCATAACACAATGTGAACTGAATGACTTGTCAGGGTTTGGAACTACCAAAGAGTAAGGCAGAGCTGTTGGGCTCCAGACTACAGCAGTGGAATCTCCTGGAAGTGATTAGGGTTTCCATGTTCCGTGACCGTCAAAAGGATCTTGTCCCATTCTTCTTCATGGAAGGTGATCTTACAGCCTGCAACAACATCAATGGTGTGATGGCAGCCCTCAACATCGTTCACGATCCGGATGGGTAGAGACTGTTCATGATTCATCGAAGATGAGTCTTAAAGCTGTTTGCTGCATAATGGCAATGTTTTGCCATCAATTCCAGTTGGTCATGCAGTCCATAGAAGGAAACCTATGACAAAATGAAACAACTTTGAGGTGCATAACTATGACCAACATCAGTGTCAGCTTTGTGGCATTGAAGGTTATTGCTCTCTTGCTTGGTCTGCAGACTGGATACACAAAGTACTGCTGTTTCCTCTGCGAATGGGATACTCGTGCAAGAGATTCCCACTACATCAAGAAAGATTGGCCACTCCAAACAGTCATTGGAGCCTGGAGGAAAAGTGTTAGCAGCACCACTTGTTGAACAAGGAAGATTTTTACCACCTTACACATCAAGCTGGGTCTGTTGAAGAACTTTGTCAAGGCCATTGACAAAACACAAGCAGCTTTCAAGTACCTCCGTGGAAATTTCCAAGGTTAAGTGAGCAAAGATAAAGGAAGGTGTCTTTGTTGGTCCTCAGATTCGTGAACTTCTTCGAGATGATGCATCTGACCATGCACTGGGTGGCAAGGAAAAGACGGCATGGAAAGCCTTCCAAGTGGCCAATAAATTTTCTCCGAAACAACAAGGCAGACAACTACAGGTTGTTGGTGGAAAACCTCCTCAAGGCATACAAAAGCCTTGGTTGCAACGGTACAAGATACATTTTTTGCACTCTCATCTAGATTTTTTCCACCGAACTGCGGAGCAGTGAGTGACGAGCACGGCGAGAATTTTACCCAGACTTGCAACAATGGAGAAACGCTATCAGGGCAAATGGAGCCCATCAATGCTTGCAGACTATTGCTGGACAGTGACAAGAGATGCTCCATTTAATGATTACAAGAGACAAGCCAAGAAGCGCCGAGTAAACACTGAATAGGACTAACTATGTACATAATAGATTTTGCCTTTTTTCCCTGGGTCTCGTTTCTCTATCTCGGCACGGGAAGGGCGTGTACGACGTTTCCCTATCGTCGTACGGGTGGGTCATCGATAATTTATTTATCGTAGCACCTTTTTGCTGATTTTTTAAAAGTGTTCCATACAACAGGACAGGTGAAATATTATCATGTAAAGCAACCATAAACACATGAAAAGACCTAGGTTTACGATTTATGATTAAAACTCTACTATCTACACAATGCACATAGACATAAAATGTAAAAAAAAACTTAAATATCTTAGAAACAGTAGCCAATCAGTTGTTTTAATTGTCATATTTGAATTCAGCACATCAAAATACATTATAAATAGCACATTTTATCTCTGAAACAGACAACTTCTCAAAAATTGTAGACCAATGTACTTGCTACTTAATAAGAGGCTGAATTCTGGAGCTTTCCCACTCCAGTCAAAGTGAAACTGACCCAGACAAAGGGAACTCCCCTCCTTCCTTTTGAACCATCTTGTCCTCCCATTGGTTCCTCTGGTCAGGTGTCAGCTAGACTAGGTGAACTTTTTAACCCTTTACAGGTAAAAGAGGCATTAACCCTTAACTATCTGTTTATGACACAGCTGAATAGACTTCCAAAACGGTTTTGTCTGCTCAATATTGAAATTTGGCTTGAGGTAGAAAATTGGAAATTCCTTGTTAACAGGAAACTGGGAGATAAGTTTAGAAAGAAAAGTCAGATGCGGTCTAAGCGGAACCTTGTCCTTATAGAACACAGTGTAAGGAGGCTTAGATGTTAGAGCCTTGAGCTCAAACACCCTCATGGCCAAATTATTGCTACCAGAAATGCCACCTTATTGAGAAGTACAGCAGAGAACATGTTGCAAGTGGTTCAAAAGGTGGCATCAACAGCTAGGAGAGTATGAGATTAAGGTCTCAAGCTGGGATTGGCTGTTGTATGTGAGGGTATGGTCTCTTGAGATCTTTAAGAAAACGGCCTACTATTGGGCTGGCAAAGACCAACCAGCGCTCCATGTCTGGATGGAAGGTGGAAATGGCAGCCAAGTGTACTTTTACTGAAGACACAGAAAGCCCTTGCCGCTTTAGGTGGAGGAGGTAGTCCAATATCATAGGTATGGACTAGAGTGTTGGAGACAGGAGATATTGTGAAGACCAAACTGTGAATCTTTTCCATTTGGCCAGGTAGGTAGCCCTAGTGGAGGATTTCCTACTGCCAAGGAGGACTTCCCTGACCAGATTCGAACGAGAAGTATGGGTGGAAACGTGTACAGAAGGTATCCCTCTTCCAGGGAAGAAGGAATGCGTCTGTGATAGAGCCCAGTATTCAGCAAAGAGCATACACTGTAGACGCTTCCTGTTGCGTCACATGGCAAATAAATCTACCTGGGGAAACTACCACTGTTGGTAAATGGTGTTCATGACATCCGGGCAGATGGACCATTCGTGCTGTGTAAGGACCTTCTGAGATAGTCTGCCAACTCGTTCCAGACTCCGTGGAGGTACGACACCTCCAGTGTATTGAGTGAGCTATGCAAACATCCCACAGTTTGAGGGCTTCCTGGCACAAGGAAGAGGAGTGTGCACCCTCCATCTGTTTATATAAAACCTCACTGTTGTATTGTCCATCACGACCAATACACATTTCCCTTCCAAATGGGCTTGGAATGCCTGGCACGCTAAATGGACTGCTCTCAGCTTTCTGATGATGATGTGAAGTGAGAGCTCCACTTGGGACCACAGACCCTAAGTCCTGAGGTCTCACCGGTGCACACCCCAACCCACCACTGACACATCTGTCACCAGTGAAAGGGAAGGCTGCAGTCTGGCAATGCGACACCCACACACACGGCTTGTGGGTTGAGCCACCATAGGAGGGATTCAAGAACCGGTTGAGGTAGGGTGACAAGTTTGTCTAGACCATCCCAAATAGGCTGATACACCAAAGCCATCCACGCCTGAAGAGGTTGGAGTCAGTCTGGCGCGCGGAACTACATAGGTACAAGCTGCCATGTGTCCCAGAAGCTTTAGGCAATTCCTTGCTGTGGTGGTAGGGAACTGCCTGAGACATCATATGATGTTGTACACGGACTGGAAATGCGACTCTCAGAGGTACATCCGTGCCTGCATAGAGTCCAATACCGCTCCTACAAACTCTATCCGCTGAACGGGGGATAGTGTTGACTTCTGTACATTCAGTAGAAGGCCCAGGTAGTCAAAAGTAGCCCTCATGAAGCTCACTTGCGCCCTGGAGTGGCCCTTGATTAGCCAGTCGTCGAGGAACAGAAACACCTGACGCTTGCACAAGAACACAGCTACACCTGGCATGCATTTGGTAAACACTCAAGGAGCCATTGACCGGTCGAACGGAAGAACTGTGAACGGATAATGATTGTGGTTCACCACAAACCTGAGGTACCTTCTGTGGGACAGTGTTACTGAAATATGAAAGTAAGCATCTTTCAAGTCGAGGGCAGCATACCAGCTCCGTGGATCCAAGGAAGGGATAATAGAAGCCAAAGAGACAGTGCAGAACTTCAGTTTCTTTATGAACTTGTTGAGGTCTCACAGGTCTAGGATGGCCACCTTTGGCTTTCAGTATTAGGAAATACCGGTAATAGAACCCTTTTGTTTCAGCTCCTGAGAAACCTCTTCCACTGCCTCCCCAACCCCATCAGGAGTGTGTGTACCTCCTGCGTGATGAGCTGCTCAAGAGAAGGGTCCTGAAAAGAGATGGGGAAGCGGAGCTAGAAGGGGAGGAGGGAGGAGAATGGGAAGGAGTATTCTCTTTCTAAAGTGCGGAGTATCCAGCGATCTGATGTAATTTGGGCCCACACAGGGTAAAAATAGAATAGTTGGCACAAAAAGGTAAGGGGATGGATCCAGAGTCCAGACTGCTGCGTCAACCCTGGGCACACCTTCAGAAGTTCTGCTTCTGGACTGAGGACTGTTTTGCGTGCCCAGAGCCCTGGGTTAACGAGGGGGGAGGCCTCTTTCCATTGTTCCTGTTATGCCTCCTTGAAAAATCCTGCCTGTTTTGTGGGTGGTAGAATCAAGGCTGGGCTTAAAGTGTCTCCATTGTGTAGCCAGAATGTAAAGGGCAAGGGACTTGAGGGTGCCCCTAAAATCTCTGAGGCTATAAAGCTGCGAGTCAGTTTTCTCTGAAAAGACAGCTGAGCCCTTAAAGGGGAAGTCTTGTATGGTCTGCTGGACCTCATATGGGAGCCCTGATACATGCAGGCAGGAACTCCTCCTCATGGCTACTCCAGAGGCCATGGTGCGGGTGGCCAAATCAGCCACAACAAGGACTGCCTGGAGCGAAGCCCTGTCAATCAGCTTTCCCTCCTCTACCAAGGAGGAGGACTCTGCCCTGGAGTCCTCTGGCAGAAGCTCCATGTACTTGGCCATAGCTCCAAATGAGTTGTAGTTGTACCTGCTGAGGACAGCCCGGTGGTCGGAAATTCTAAGCTGGAGCCTCCAGGGGAATACATTTTCCTCCCAGAGAGGTACAGCTTCTTAGCCTCCCAATTTTTAGGGGATGGGCCCTGGTATCCTTGTTGTGCCCGCTCGTTTGCCACTGCTACCACTAGAAAGGCTGGTGAGGAATGAGTATAAAAATGCTCAAACCCCTTAGATGGAATGAAGTACTTTCTTTCAGTCCTCTTTGATGTTGGTGGTATGGAGGTGGGGATCTGCTACAGTGTCTTAATGTCGCCCTGCATAGTTTTTATATGTGGTAGGGCAATACAGGAGAGGCCAGAGGGGGCAAGGATGTCTACCATCAGATCTAATGCTTCAGTGATATCCTCAACCTGGATCCCCAGGTTCAGTGCCACTCTTCTTAGCAGCTTCTGGAGCACACTGCTGTCCTCCAGGGCAGGGGCTGTCAAAGTTCCCACCACTGCCTTATCAGTCAAGGACAAGGATGAGGCCCTAATGGGTCCTGCTCTCTGCCCTCAGCACCGAGGGGATTATGCAGTGCCTTGCCTTCCGGCACAGTCAGTACCGGTGCGACGAGGTGCAGTTGGTCCTGCCCTAGGTCAGGTGCTAGAGGCACATATGATGGCGAGGGTACTGATGCTGACCTCCGCAAATTAGACCCTTGGCTCTGGCCTTGACCCTGGTGGAACGTCCAGGGGGTCCAGAAAGGCCAGTGGGCTGCAGCCTGCCATTGTCCAGGCCATGGCACCGGATAGAACTGTTGCCTGTCTCTATTGGACCTGGACCGCCTGCTTCGCCTCAGAGTACAGGATTCTGACTGAGATTCTGACTTGGAGGACTCGCTGTAGGATGACCATGGAGGGGCATGGCCACCAGTGCCAGGGAACGGTGCCGGGAATCTGGGGACCAGTGCGGTTCCCCGTCCGCCCGCTGGTGGAAGATACTGGCAACCAGTGCCGTGGAGATGGTGATCGGGGAGGTACCATTGCTGGCTTGCCTCTTGACCACGGGTGGGCAAACTTCTTAGCCCGAGGGCCACATCTGGGAATAGAAATTGTATGGTGGGCCATGAATGCTAACAAATTTGGGGTTGGGGTGCAGGAGGGGATGAGGACACTGGTTGGGGGTGCGGGATCCGGGGTGGGGCCAGAAATGAGGAGTTCAGGGTGCAGGAGGAGGCTCCACACTGGGGTGGGAGAGTGGGATACAGGGGGTGGGGTGATGCAGGCTCTAGCTGGGGGGTGCAGGCTCTGGGGTAGGGTTGGGGATGAGGAGTTTGGGGTGTAGGAGGTGATCTGGGCTGGGACTGATGGGTTTGGAGGGTGAGAGGGGGATCAAGGTTGGAACAGCAGGTTGGGGCATGGGGAGAGGCTCAGGGGTGCATGCTCGCAGAGGCACTTACCTCAAGCAGCTCCTGGAAGCAGCAGCATGTCTATTCTCCAGCTCCTACACGGAGGAGCAGCCAGGCGGCTCTGTACGCTGCCCCACCTACAGGCACTGCCCCTGCAGCTCCCATTGGAGCGCTGGAGGGGGTCATTGGTGTGCATAGGAGCTGGAGTGGGGCCATGCCGCGGCTTCCAGGAGACACGTGCTGCGGCCTCTGACCCTGGTCCCTGGCTACAGTGCCAAAGCAGGGCGATGCTGCGGCTTCCGGGAGCCGCGTCGTGTGGCCCACCCGACCCTGCGTCCCGGCTGGAGCACGTGAGAGGGGCCATGCCGCGGCTTCCAGGAGCCGCGTGGTATGGTCTCCAACCCTGGTCCTTAGCTGGAATGCAGGAGCGGGGCAAGACCCAGACCCTGCTCCCCAGTGGGAGTTCGCAGGCCAGTTTGCCCACCCCTGCTTTAGACAGTACTGAGGAACTCACAGGTGCCTCTGAGATGAAGCATGGTGTCCTGTCGCACGTAGTAGGGGAAGGCAGCACTGTGAAGGTGATGAGATCCCTGGCAGCCTCAAACATCTCTGGTGTGAAAAGCAACTGCAGGAAGTTGTGACCTTCCCAGAGAGGGGAGTGCTGGGGGCCCGGACTCGACTAGTCCCATGGTAGGGTAGGAATTGATGGAACCCTAGCTAGCAGTGCCAAGAATGTGTGGCCTGACATGGGTCTCATGGCAGCAGATTCCTTCTGTGCTGGTCTGGGGATGGGGGAGTGGCCCCTTTTGGGTTTCTTCTTCTTATGGGGCTCCAGGGACTGTGAATGGTGCCACCCACTTGCCCTATGCAGGGAAGTTTGCCAGTACCGAGGGTCTCTGGCAGAGTCTTTCCTCGCTGCTGACTCATGCCGTGACAGTGCTGGAGTGTTGGGCACTGATGTCGAGGTGCTCGGCATTGGCTCGGCTGATCCCGGGTCAAAGTGGAGAATGGACAGCAGCTTCCACCAGAACGATCTTGAGGCGCTGGTCCCTCTCCTTCTGAGTCCTAGGGCAAAATCCCCTGCAGATTTTATAGTGTTCCTTTTGGGGGGCTTCCCTCAAACACTTCAAGCAGAAAGTGTTAGGGTCACTCCTGGGCACAGACTTGCCACACGCTGTGCAGGGTTTAAACTCCAGGGACTGCGGCATGTCCCAGTAATTGGGGAGAAGATAGAGCATAGGGAGTACCCCCAGATGAACTTCTATGGAGAGCTAACTAACTAACAACGACTAGGACTAACTATATCAGACTAACTATTTACAGGGAAAAAAAACTTCTTAGAGACAGAAAAGGTTTGCCAAAGCAAGAGATAAGTGTTCTGGCTAACTGTCACAGGTGGTAAGAAGGAACTGACGTGGTGGCGGGTCAGCAGGACCTAGATTCAGAAAAATGGAGGTGCAACTCCAAGAGGCGCCTGGATTGACCCAACAGGTACTGTAAAAATCTTTCTACTGCCATGCACATGGCGTGCACATGCCTAATTAGAATTGACATGAGCAATTACTTGAAGGAAGGCATATTATTTTAGCACAGGGGTTCTCAAACTGGGGGTCGGGACACCTTAGAGGGTCACAAGGCTATTGCCTGGGGGGGGAGGGGTCACAAGCTGTCAGCCTCCACCCCAAGCCCTGCTTTTCCTCCCGCACTTATAATGGTGTTAATGTGTTTTTAATTTATGGAGCGGGGGGAGGGGGGGTCGCACTCAGAGGCTTGCTATGTGAAAGGGGTCACCAGTACAGAAGTGTGAGAACCCACTGCTTTAGCAAGAGGAACTACTTACAAACAAATTATTATTTTTAACAACGTGGTATAGAATGTACTAACAAGGGGTTGCGGGGGGGAGGGGGGAATATGTGAAAGGTGATTGAATCAAATATTTTGGACCAAAACTGTAATTGGTCCTGACAATGCCACATTATTCTGCTGGAGTACTGGTAGTTAGCAAATATTTTCACAGGCAAAATCCAGTCATGAGCTAGCCTGCAAATGGTGGTACAACATGATTCACCACTCTCTGCATTCATCAGTTATATCAATTCTACAACCCATTCTCAATATCACAAGGTCTACTTCATTGTCACACCACTATATCCCAGACTATAGCATGCGACTGTGCTATACCAACAGAGAAGTCTGTCAACAGAGAGCTATGAACAGATGCAGCTAACAGGAAAGTTTAGAGGGCATAGCTGTGAACTCTGTGCTTGGAGGTAGCAGGACTTAGTGAGTGATGGGTTTGGTCCATCTGTGGGTTTTTGACTATTTGCTTGCTCTCTGTGTATGGGCTGCACAGCTGAGCTACGAGCCCAAGTAAGCACTGGAACAGGTTTGTTTGTGGGTACCTTGATAAAGGTCACTGTAGCTCTGCCCTTGGGAGCTTTGATCAGCCCCACTCTTTGAAGTCTCTGATTGGTTAATCACCCTCAGCTATGTGAGAGGCATAGCTGAGCTATGCTAAGCAGGAAGATTTGGTATAAAAGGTCACTTGCTAGGCAAATTTAAGGACTATGAACAGAAGCAGCTAACAGGAGACCTTAGGCAGGTGTTTGGAGATGGAATGAGAAAGAGCTGAACCTAGAAGGGAAGCCAATACGCAACTCCAAGATAGACAGTAATGGAACATTGGTGGTGATCTGCAACAGATGTGCCATATTTCCTTTCTGGCCTGAAGGCAGAAGCAACTTCCTGTGCATGAAATGCAAGGTCGTGGCTATGCTGAAAGAAAAATTCTTGGATTGGAAAGGCAAGCAGAGACGCTATGGAGAACCAGAAAAGCTGAGGAGTTCCTAGATGGCCAGATTTGGGAAACATCAGTACCCTGGATTCAAGAAAGAAAGGAGCTAGCCACCAAGGAATCAGACTGAAAGCAAGTCAGAGAGGAGGTTTGGCACTTTGTAATCACTAGTGACAAGGGTCACAGAAGCATTCTGCACAGCTGGAGAGAGATATAGATGGGCAGGCTGCAGCCATCAGAGAGAACAGGATAAGGAGGAATTCCACACAGCTAGAAGTTTCCAACTGATACCAGGTCCTTAAAAATGGAAGCTGTAGAAGATCTCTATCAAGATCCAGCTAGCCTATGGGAGCAAAGAGATATATGGGACACACCTCTGGATGGCAGCCTGGCCGAACCTGTAAGAAAATCTGGCTTGCCCACAAAAACATCTCCAACCATCTAAGACAGATGATTCAATACTCAAAAGAATCAAAAGAACATTCTGAAAGGGACAGGTGGGCAACAGTATGACTTAAATCTTGAGAGAACATTTTAAGATAGGATAGGCTTCTGAAGTTTATTGGCAAGGATCCACTGGTGCTGGTCCATATCGGCAGTAAAACCACCGGGTATCTCACATACAGATAGTTTCAAGGAGTCAGCAGTGTGCTGAAGAAGAATCGCCAAGTGATCTTCTCAGAAATCCTTCCTGTCCCAAGAACAAAGAAAGAGAAGATTCTGGAAGTAAACTGCTGGGTAGGTAAGCAATGTAGGGGGACGGGTTTTAGTTTTGCAGAACATTTGGCCCATCTTCTATTGGGGTGGGGACTGTAAAGTTTGGATGGCCTCCACTTCAAGAGAAAGAGCTTATCTCCTCAGGGACAGGCTGGTTAGAGTGGTCAGGAAGTTATTAAACTAATGATTAAAGGGAGTAGATAAAAAGAGGGAAGAGCACTAATTTACCACAAAATTGAAATGTTGAGAACAAAATAAATCAAGGAACCAAAAGACATGAAGAAAAATTGTTGTGTGTTTTTTTTTTTTAAATTGAGTACACAGCAATGCCAAGGGGTAACAAATAAAATAATTTGGAATTGCTCATTATAAGCATAAATTTAATGTAGTTGGTAGTGCTGAAACCTGGTAGGATGATTCCCATCACTGGAATGTTAAAATCAATGGTTATAATCTATTTGAAAAGGATTGAGTGGGCAAAAGGGGAGGGGACATGGTAGTCTACATCAAAAATGGCATTACCTGTTTCCCAGTCACTGAAAATTAATATGGAAGTTATACTGAATGCTTATGGATCAATGTCTTAAACTGATAAAGCACAAGATGGTACATTCACTGGTGTCTGGTATGGACTACAAAAATCACAGTAGGAAACAGGGACACTGGTTCTTTAAGCACGCATCTATAATATGTAGGGAAAACGCTTTGCGATCATGCAGGACTTCAGTTTCAGTTTGAGTGATATATGCTGAAAGTCTTATGCTGTGCGGCAAGTACTGAATTTCTAAATGTTATAGCTGACAATTTCTTAACTCAAAAAGTGTTGCATTCAAAACAGAGAAATTGTATATTAGACATCTTTACTAATAAAGAAAATTTGATCACATGACTAAAAATTAAGAGTAATTTAGGAACAAGTAAACATGACCTGATCATATTTATAATGCGCAAACAGAACAACGTCCAAGCCAGTAACATATATTCACTAGATGCCTTAAAAGGGCCAATTTCACAAAAGTGAAAATAATAATGAGCCAAATCAGCTTGGAGGAAGAATTTAATCAGAAAAATGTGAATGATCATTGGAAATGATTTAAGAATGATTTATTAGATGCCCCAAAAGCCACAATCCAGGAAGAAGGCCGTACTGGTTCAAATGACCATCTGATTTAAAAAGGCTGTGAAGGCAGCTATAAAAAATAAAATAAATGTATATATGACAAATGGAAGAAAGGGGAAGCGGATATTAATGAATATAAATCAGAAGGTAGGATTGTAGAAAACTGATAGGAGAAGCAAATCTGTGACGAGTGGAGTTAAGGAAAATAAGAAATTTTTAAAGTAAGTTAGGAACAAAAAAATTGTTAAATAGCATCGGTCCATTACTAGATAGAAGAGGTAGAATTATTAATAATAATGCATAACAGGCAGAAGTGTTCAATAAATATTTCTGTTATTTATTTGGAGAAAACACAAATAATGTATTCATGCCATATGATGATGATGAAATACTTTACACTCCAACAGTAACTTAGGATGATGTCCAACTCAAGCTATTAACGTCAAACAATAATAAATCAGCAGGTCCAGATAATTTGCAACCAAGAGTTTTAAAAGAGCTGGTAGTGGCTGCGGTGCTCACTCTACCGCTAATGTTGATGTTTCAGTACATCTTAGAACACTAGAGAAGTTCCAGGAAACTGGAAAAAAGCTAAGGCTGTGACAATATTTAAAACAATTACCAAGATAATTATAGGCCTGTCAATTTGACATCGATCCTAGGAAAGGAAATGGAGCGGCTGATATGGGACTTGATTAATAAAGAACTGAAGGAGGATAATATAATTCATGCCAATCAACATGTGTGTTATGGAAAATAGATCCCGTCAAACTAACTTGATACAGTTTTTTATGAGATTCCAAATTTGGTTGATGTGTTAATGTAACACACTTAGACTTCTGTAAGCTGTGAAGCTCTGAGTACATTTCTCAAATCTGAAGGAGAGTTAGAGACAAGCTTTTGAGCTTATATGGCTCACCAACACAAGTTCATCGAATAAAAGATATTACCTCAACCACCCTGTCTCGCCATTATCCTGGGAGCAACATGGCTACAACTCTGCATTAGACTTCTGCAAGGCAATTGACCTGATACTGCAAAACATTCTGATTAAAAACTAGAATGATATAAAATTAACAAGGCATACATTAAATCAATTAAAAATTGCGAACTGATAGGTCTCAAAATGTAATTGTAAATAGGGAATCATCGTGGAGTGGGTGGGTTTCTAATGAGGTTGTGCATGGATTGGTTCTTGGTCCTATGCTGTTTAACATTTTTATCAATGAAAACAATGTTTTCAATGAAGAAAACATAAAATTATCACTGACAAAGTCTGCAGAAAAATTGGGGGAATGGTAAATAATGAAGAGGACAGGTCACTGATACAGAGTGATTTTTATCACTTGGTGCTCAAGCAAACAATATGCATTTTAACATAGCTAAATGCATGTGTCTACATGTAGGAACAAAGAATACAGGCCATACTTACAGGATGGGGGATTCTAGTCTGGGAAGCAGAGACTCTGAAAAACATTTGGGGACCATGATAGATAATCAGCTGAACATGAGCTCCCAGCTAATGAGATCCTTAGATTCATAAACAGGGGGAATCTCAAAAAGGAGTAGAGAAATTATTTTATCTCTGTATTTGGCATTGGTGAAACAGCCACTGGAATACTGTGTTGCGTTCTGATGTCCATAGCTCAAGACACATTGGAGAGGGTCCAGAGAGAAGACCCATGAAAATTATTAAAGAATTGGAAAACATGCCTTAGAGTGATAGATTCAAGGAGCTTAATCTACTTACCTTAACTACGAGAAATTAAGGGGTGACCTGATCACAGTCTGTAAGTACATACAAGGGGAACAAATATTTGATAATGGGCTCTTCAATCTAGCAGAGAAAGGTCTGGCTAGAAACTGAAGCTAGACAAATTCAGACTGGAAATAAGGTGTAAATTTGAGAGGGAGTGTGTGTAATTAATCACTGACACAATATATCAAAGATCGCAGTGGATTCTCCATCACTGGCAATTTTAAAATTAGGACTGGATGCTTTTCTAAAAAATGTGCTCTAGGAATTATGTCGGGGAAGTTCTGTTGCCTATGTTATGCAGGAGGTCATACTAGATTATCATAATAGTCACTTCTCGCTTTGGAATCTACAACTCAGTAAGTTTGTTTAAAGATGGTGTATTTTCTCATAAATGAGATTGTAGTAATATAATATTGTACCTGTTCTGTTCAGTAGATGTCTTTCCCAAAAGATTCCCATTTCACTCCCAGAAGACAGTAGTAAGTCTATAAATCTGTGTTCTATAAGAAATTTGGTTAGGGAATATGGCTGAGATTAAAGCGATTCCTTGTAGATGATATGAGCACGTGAACTGAAAAGCAGCAAATAATACACCCTTACAGGGAACTTAGAAACATCCTTTTCTAATATGCACTTAAGAGCTGGTATTGCTGAACGTTTCTGTGTCACCCTATTCACTGGTGTACAATCACCTCATGAAGATGAATGTATTCACAACTCTACAATTGACAACAATATTATAACAGTTTTGCTTGAAGAAAAAAATGCTAACAGCTTTCTACTCTACTAATATTAGCTATTAATTAGTATAGCAGGAGGTGAAACCAAGCAGCATATAAATTAACTTCATATTCCAATCTTTTCAGGGCTTTCTAATAAATGTTTCAGTATTTTAAAAAATTACTAAAAGTTTAAGCTCTGAAACTTTGACCAATACCTTTTTTCCTTCCAAAAATTACCCTATGAAAAGGTTCAGACAATTGTCTTTATTGTTTTAATGCCACCCTCAAATTATTTCACATCCTAGGCCATTATGAATATTCTAACAGCATTTCTATTGGCATTACCCTTACATGAACTACATTCTAGCCTCCTGCTGTTACTGAGAAATGCATTAAGGCAAGTCACATGATTTCCACTCTTGTCAACAAATGATGGCTCAATTAGGCAGATAAGAATCTACAGCCCTCAGCAGAGTATCTCTTCAGCCCATTCTCAGCAGTTGAAAGAAGTACTTAGGGACTGCAGGAGTTCTGAGGAATGAATGCTTGCTATCCTTTATCAACCCCCATTGAAAACGACTTCTTTTTTCCCCTCAAAAGAAAATTGGACCTATACTATAGCTGAATATTTCCAATCCAGTGCAGTTTATAAATCTATTTCTATAATGGATCACTGATCTAAAATTGAATTAAATGTTTAAAATCAGTGAAATGATGAGGTATTCCAGTTACTGAACACTGCTTTATTAGTTCTCTGCAGTAAGATACAGAATCCTCAGCTTGAAGTAATACATATAAAACCAAAGAAAATTACATTAAGGTTTAGACCCCAACCCAGAAAATGCACTAAATTAATACCTAAGGATGAAACTAATTCTTACCTTACCCTACCGGGATTACATACTACAGGAACTAATAGCACAAAGAGCGCCAAAATTAATGGTATTAAGCATAGCCATGAACGTTGCTCGCTTTTTGTGTGCCCCCAATGGAAAACACTGCTCAAGCTCCCACTACATTGGCCCAATTTAACACACCATCTTCCAAGCCCACACAGTCAGTGTTCCTTTATTTTGCTAAGTTGCTCATAAGTACTAATATTGATTTACAGAGAAATCTCTTCAGAATACATCACTCACTCCCTCAAGCAGGGCCAGCTCTAGGCACCAGCAAACCAAGCATGTGCTTGGGCCGCACATTTTCAGGGGTAGCATTCTGGACACTTTTTTTTTTTGCGCTTTGGGCAGCAGCGCGTCATGCGTGGGGGGTGGCCTGGGGCTGCTGTGGTTTGTGCGTTCGGGAAGCAGCGCCCGCATCTTCTGGCTGGGCCAGGCAGGCTCTGAGCACAGAACACTCGGGCTGGGAGCCGCGCCGCGGGGCACATGCAGCTGCCTGCAGGTGCCGCAGGGTGGCTATCCCCAAGAGCTGCAGCCAGGGCTGAGTGAAGCAGCCTGAGATGCCCAGGGACTGCAGCAGGGCAGCCAGAAGGAACAGGGCTATAGAAGGTGAGGTGCTGCCGTGCGGGGCCCGTGTCCCGTTCTCCAGGGCTCTGCTCCCTCTGGGGCTACCGTGCCCCAGCTCCTCAGCCCCCTGCTGGGGCGGATCCCTGGCTCTGCCCTCCCAGATCCCGGCCAGTCCTGGAGGTGGGAGCCCTACCTGGAGGGACCCTGGGCTGAGGTGTGGCCCTGAAGCCCCGCTGCTTACCCCAATCCGGCCAGCACCAGACCGGCTGGAGGCGAGGGGGAAGAGGGTGGAGTAAGCATTGGTGTGGGGGAGCCCAGGGCTGGGGCAGCAGGGAGTGTGGGTGGGGTGGGGAACGGGGAGAGCTCAGCACTGGGGCGGCAAAGGGTGCAGGAGGGCACTGGTGGGGGGGAGGAGAAGAGCCCAGGGAGGACAGCCACAATTTTTTTTTGCTTGAGGCGGCAAAAAACCTAGAGCCGGCCCTGCCCCCAAGACTACACCCATTTTTTCACCATGATCACACTTTGCATAGGTTCAGAGAGCAAAAAAGTGGGTATCCAACCTATCCTATGTTCCACTTGCCTGCCTTTTTTCTTCTATATGTCTCCCTCTTTATGCCCCTCACCAGAGATGAATTAGGAATTTGTAGGGCCCTCGGCCGGAGCAAGTGGGGGCCCCTCCCCACCTTTTCTGCCTGCAGTCCCTCTTAACCCTCTCACCCGGTTGCTCCTGTCAGGGAAATGGGATCAGGATGCAAGGGCTTTCCCCATCTCCCCCGTGCTCCTGCCAGGGAGTGGGGTTGGGGCACGGGGGGTTTGCCCCGCTCCTCGGCAGGAGTGCTGGGCAGGCAGAGCAGGGCAAACCCCCCACCTTGACCCTGCTCTCTGGCAGGAGTGCTGGGCAGGTGAGTGGAGCGGATCGGAGTGCAGAGGTGCCCATTTTTCCAGGGGCCCCCATTGGCCGGGGCCCCTGGGCACAGGTCCTGTTGCCTGCCTGGCTAATTTGCCACTGCCTTGCAATCCTTGGTAACTTATACCTCTTGCCTCTGCTCTCCACAAACAAACACTTAAATGATGTTCCACCTGACCATGCTGTACACTATATACTCTTAGAAAGATATCTAGAATAAGGAGCCACATTACATGCTGGATAGCATCAGCTATTGCTACCACACTTTCCATATCTCAAATGGGAAAGTATTACTACGCTGCATCAGGCAATTCCTCTGCTTGACCACAGAACTAATTGCAAAGAATAGCAACATTTGCATTCACAACATAATCACACATATTATCCATGTTATAAAACACAGTAACACGTACAATATATACAGCCATTTTCATCTACAGACCTCTAAGTGTGTAGGCTCTCAGCATTTCACAGATACAGAAACAGAGGCATAGATGTATAACAATACCTAGGGACCAGAGGATGAATGACAGTGTAGCAAGGTGGACCACTGCTCCGGCCCTGAAAGGGTTAAAACAGCCCTGGATAAGGGCTGGGGCTGGAGAAAGCAGCCTTTTAGGCTGGGCTGATTGGGGGAAGTGGCAGCAGCTGGGGCCACGCCCCAAACTGAGCAACAGGCCCTTATGTAAGGGCTGGTCTACACTACGGGGGAAAATCGATCTCAGACGCAACTTCAGCTACGTGAATAACATAGCTGAAGTTGAAGTATCTCAGATCGAATTACTCACCATCCACATGGTACGGGATCGATGTCCACGGCTCCCCATGTCGACTCCGCAACTCTGTTCCAGTTGGTGGAGTTCCGGAATCGATATAAGCGCGTTTGGGGATTGATATATCGTGTCTAGATGAGACGCGATATATTGATCCCTGAGCAATCAATTGCTACCCGCTGATACGGCGGGTAGTGAAGACGTAGCCTGAGGCAGAGAAGCCAGGAGCACAATCAGTCTCTCTCTCTAGCTGTAGAGGGAGATGGACCTGGCTGCGGGGAGCTAGAGATGAGTGCCTAAGTGGAGCAGGGCTGGGGAAGGCAGAGGAGCTGGGGAGCTCCTGCCTGGAGCCCAGGCTGCAACCTAGCTTTAGGCCAAGAGGTGCTGGGGGTTGCAAGAGGCAATCCAGGAGCAGGCAAAGGGCAGCAGGTCCAAACCCTCCTTGTCAGTGATGAGGTGGCTGATACCGCAGTCTGCCCTAGGGCGTGGGGCTAGACAATGACTGGCAGTAGCCATACACTGAGGCAAGGTGGGAATAGAGGGTGGGGTTCTCTAGGGACGGGAGACCCTGAGAAAAAGAGGTCACTGCCAGGGGGCAGCACCTTACGTAAAAGGGGCACTGGGGTCCAGGGAGGGACACAGGGCCAGTAGCTGGAAGGCAGATCACTGGCCTGCAGAGGGCGCTCTGGACACTGGACTGAGCTAATTCCCGAGGACGACCAGTAGGAGGCGCTGCAGGGGTGAGCACGCCCGGTTACAGACGGCTAGAGTTCGGTCCAAGGCCTGGTCTATGCATAAAAACATCTGCAGGCATACCAATATCAAGAGTTCTTTTGTTGTTATAAGCTGCATCTCCATTAAGAGGGTTTGCGGATATGGCTATACTGGCAAACACTTTTTAGTGTAGAGAAGACCAAAGCATCCTTGGCTTCTTCTGGTTTAAATCAGACCCTGGCTAGCATTACATTTGTGTGTTTTTCTTGTTCAAGATCTTTAATATTTTGTTTAATCAGTGAAGCCCTACTTACTGCCACAATGGGCTATAATTCTTCAGATAGGTTAACAAGTAGCCGAGTCTCGCTGAAATGGTAATTTATTCTTTATTTAGCAAAGTTAGCATTTGCTGTACAATATATAGAAAAATAAACGGTTCCTTTCCTTTAGGACTTACAATCTTGACAGTCCAGAGGAAATGCACTAAATGGAACAGATGAAAGTCCAATTACAAAATGGTACAGATTTTATTTCTGTGGTTTTAGTGTACAATTGTAGAAAGTTTGTGCAGACGTGCCTTCACAGAATCTTTTTAAACATCTTACTCCAACATGGAATTGCTATTATTCTGTCATCATACAAGTAGTTCTGCATGCCACAAATCTTAATGATGTTGATGACTAAGTAATTTATGTAGAAACATCATCTAGTTTTCTAAATGAGAATTATGTATTGTATCAAAAAGTGTCCTTGGCATTTCTATCTTGCCCCAATCTTTCCTATTTCTTCAGATAACACAAAATGCCACTAGTCTACAATGTGGACTAATGCCATTTTAGAATTCTTTGTTCAGGTGATGTAGAAGCCAAGAAAGGAATAAAGTTTCTGAATTACAAAGGAATGTGCAAATTATCAGAGACCAATAATATTAATTTTTGCTTTCTATAAAAGCAAGGAAATTAATTGTTTTGTCCTTCAATTTTGTTAAAGGCAAGCCCATAGCCTTTGAAATACCAAGCACAATTTCCTGCATTTTAGAAGGTTATAGAACATTTCAAATTGTGGCTTAAAGCCATAGTTCCTGGCACAGGAAGCCCTACAGAAGGAGCCTCGAAGTGGCTGCACTTCCATCTATGCCCATCTAGTACTGCTGTATTCTTTCCTTCTTCTGCATTATCACCAGTATCAATTTTTCAGAAGTATAAATTATACTCTCATTTATATCTGCAACTCCACTTTCTCCTATTATGGTTGCTCATGCATAAATGAGGTTTTGATTTGGTCTCCAGGCCTCATTATTTTTCAGCCAGCTTGACTCTCAGCTCTCAAGTTGAATTTGCAGGTACTGGTGTTAGACAAATCATCTTTTTGTTTGTAAAAAGAGGACATTTGATCAGAACATGACTGAAAACACAGACTTCCACAGTCCCAATTTATAGTCATTTTCCAGAGCAGAACAACACTTTAAAATTGTACTCTTATATAAGGCTTTCTTCCTGCCTAGGCCTGAATTTAGGACTGCATATTTTTACTGCAGCATATAATGATAAACATAAAGAATGCAGTTTGTAGAGTGACACAGACTTCCATGGCTTTGTGTGTAATTGAGATTAACTCTTGTAGAAGAAACACAGAATCAAGAACTTGGATCAATTGTAATTAAATATTGATTATTCATTTTATTTTTAAAAAATTCTTTTAATTAAAAAATTATCCCAAACTGAGGGGATAATGTCAATGTCAAAGTTGAATCTTTACAATAGTTTTAACATCTTTCTTGAATGAATGAATTTTTTTTAATCCCCGTGTATTAGGAAAATACTGACATCCTCAAATACTGTATGATACAGCAACAATAGTAATGCCACTCACAGCAGTAAACGTCTTCTAAATTTGCCTGCGCTTTGTTTTTGAGCTCTCTTGTCATAAGAAATGTGACATGGTAAGAAACTAAAATCTTACATCCTCATAAGGATAGCATCTAATAAGACTGACAAGCAAGAGGATAGCAATAAAAATTCCCTTCAGATTGACTCCCTCCACCCCCTTGAATATGGAGGCTTCTCTTTTTAATTTACATTTAAATAGTGTGTTAAGTCTGCCCAGACTTTGCATACAATTCGAGACTCAAGGTCCCTAAAGGCAGAGTCATCTGGGAGAGCAGGATAAGTACACTTGCAGGCCTCTGCTGCAAAATCTGTTTGCAGACAGTCAGATCAATGTGGATTTATATGCTCTAAAGTTTCCTCCCCCTGGTGGTAGTGTTTGGGCTGATGAATATCTATTTTCACTCACTCCTTGTCTTGCACAAAGGCTGATTCAGGTTTTGCAGTTGAAGTGGCTCATTACCAGTAGACTGGTTTAGTATTCTAGCAGATTTACAAATTCTGCTAATGAAATAAAAGCATGCCATTTTTCCTCCATCCATTTTTTTTTTCTAAATAGCAATATATTTTTAAAAGGCAAATGCAATTACAACCATTATGTCAATGAAAATTACATGCTGGGTTTATCTCTGTAGTTATCTGTCAACTGCAAAACGTACACAACGTCTTCAGAGTAATAATGATGTTTTATCATTTTAATTACAAACACTTTGAAAAAAATCCCTGAAGTGTACCAGTTGGGGTGGTCTAAATTAACAGTAGCTTGATAGCCCAAGGGTAGCAAAAATAGATTGAGCTACCAAATTTCATAGTAGTTATAGCAGCTGTCTTCTTGCCTCAGGGAACCTGGGTATTTAACAAAGCAGACAGCCTGGCAATGGCATCTGATTAGCAATGTGCGTATTGTTGGCTAGAATACTTGCAGCTCTATTGTTTCAGATTAGGAATTTGGAGAGTTGTGACATCATATAGCTCTTACAGTTCAGCTTCTGTATGTTCACTTACAGGTACTGTAAGTATATCATGATAATTTCTCAGTTACAACTAGTTGTGTAAGATGGGAACAACTTTCTGTAGAACTGAAAATGATCAATGAAACAAGGCACGATTTAAATGTCAGATTCATTTTCCTATGAGAGGATAAAATTTCCTTTCTAAAAAAAGATCTGTTTACAGTAAGTGCAAATTTGGGAGGGAGACTATCTCCAGAAAGAATGGCCCGAAAGAATGGCCCAAAAGGAGCCATCAAACTTAAATTTTTTAAACATTCTAATTAAATAAATCTGAATAATGGTAAAGACTCTGTTAGTTAACACACCTTATCTAACTGGCCTCATCTTGGGGAACAACCTTAATGTAAACAGCAATATTACTTTGAGGTCACTGTCTGAACTTCATACTTCCAAAGAGAAACCCCATATGGCTCTTTCCCCTCCTCACCTGATGCTTTAAGTACATATCACAAATTATTGGTGTTTGTTGGCAGAGTTCAATCACTGAACTCACTGCAAATAGTCTACTTCAACTAGAAGTACATTCTTTTACTCTATCAAATCCATCTGAGGTAATAAGACTTGATGTTTTATTCAACAGAGCTGAGGAAAATTGTTGCACAATAGGTTAATTCAAAATGGCAGCATAGAAAATGCATCTGTCAGTAGGGATCAAATTACAGGGCAAGCTACTCTCAATGCTTAGAAAAACAAGTCTGCAGTTCTACAGATTATGTTCATGTGTGTGTTTAAAGGGGTGGGAAAGGAGCTAAATATCTGAGCTAACCTCCAATTAAAGTCAATCATAAAAACAGCCAATTTAATGAGTGCGGATTTCTTTGGGTAATTATAACACCAACCACTTTTTTTCTTTTAAATCTGTAATTCTGCCTTCTTGTTATTGCTTGCTTTGTCATTAATCGCCTCAGGAACTTGATTTCCTAGCAACAGACTCTGCCACCAAACATTTGGCTCCTGATCAACATTTTCTTTGTGAAAAATGGCACTGCTGTTGCTGTCTGGCTGTTGCAGCTAGACTGGCTGTGTAAGTGCTCTAATAACGCATTCTTAAAAATCACATGATAAGAGAAGCAATGACCGAGCTTCTAATTACTGTGCTGAGTGTGCTGAAGAAGTTTATCTGCAATTTAAAGGCTATTGGGATGCAGCGAGGGTGGGGGAAGTGTGTGCATATTCCACATATAAACAAATATCATTGGTAACTTAGAGGTGAATATTTACAAATAAACATTTTTTTTCCTCTCTGTTACATGGGCTCCTGTTAATTTGCTATTTGGGAAAAGAGTGGGTAACATTTCTGACATACTGCTTGATGGATTTTGTTTTCTCCACAGGGTAAGAAGCAATAATCTTCACATGCTGGACCACTGCGGATCGCAATTTGCAAAAATCCCCAAAAAGCAAACAGAACCCAACCCAGCTTTTTTCCAGTTAAATTACTTGAGAAGACAGCAACAAAAACATCTCTGTATAAAATCACATTCTGATACGGCAGGGTGAGACTTCATTGTGTATCTTCACAATATGCAGTATTTATCATTGCATTACTCAACACATTGTGCTGAAAATTTACCGGAAACATTGTTTTTATTTCTCAATTGCTTATGAGACAGGAAATATTTGGGTACTGTGCTGCACGCCCGTGAATGATGTACAGATTTTCCTTTCTACATAGCTATAGGACCTGCTCATGATAGATGGCACCCTGTTTCTTCCATAATTCCCAAAGTACTATCCTACAAAATGGTGGGTTTGAAAGTGACAAGATATAATGGGCCAGTGATGTAACACTGCTAGCTGCGGCCTCCTCTTTGAGATCAGACTAAAAGATAAGAATGGCGACTTTCCAGACTTCAAATCTATGAATTATTCCCAGCAATGCCATTTGGCAGCGGCAGTTGTTTAGGAAATGTTGTTGAAACATTATGGTCAAGAATATAAGTGGAGACATGAGTATTGTGCAGCTATCCACAGCTACAAATACTTAGTGGATATTTTGATTTCTGCCAGTGTCTGAGTGCCACTAGGTTCCCGTGCATAGGGAATCACCAGCACATCTCAAAATATGATACATTTAAGATGGATTGTGATTAGTGATCATCATATCACTAAATTATAATAAAAATGGCTTAATTTAACATATCTTTGAAAGGAGGAGACAGCATAAAAGAAATTTCATTTATACTTATATTGTTATAACAATCAGCATTTTTTCTCTAAAGCAGAATAGCCAAAAACAATGTAAAAATAACAAAATGCTGAGAAGTAGTATTTAAGCTGTGATACACATTACTGACATCAAGCTAAAATTTTGACAAACTCATGTTGAAACCAGATAATTCCACCATCAAGCCCATATACTACCACAGTATTTCTCTGCTTAGATAAGTAGCCATTGTAGGAAAATAAATATAAAAATGACATTTTATATGTAAATATAAATTTTGGAGATTTAAGAACTATTCCTCCAATAGGTCGGCATATTATACTATATTGATTATCACTGACTACAAATACATGACATTCTATCCTTCAAACAAACTCTGTAAAACAAAATACGTAATCTTGACAAATGGTTGCCATTAAAATTATACACTTGCTATTAGTTTTATAAATATATAGAGGTACTGAAGTATTAAAGTGTAATTTATTTAATTTAATTTAATGGGTATATTTTAACAGTATTACATATCAGACACTCAAATAAAAATGGTTAAAACTCAAAAGCTACCTTTTTGTTCAGTGTAGCATAAAATATATTTTGCTTAGTTCTTTTTTAAGTGTATGCATATAATCTAAACAGATTTAGAAGATTTTATCCTAAATACAAGGCCACTGAAGGCCATCATCATAGGCTGCCAATAGTAGTGAATGGGAACCTGTTTCTCCAGTTTGTTTGCAGAGGAAAGAGTTAATACCTTTTGAACTGTTCTAAGAACCCCAATCCATTTCAGTTAAATAATCTGTGTCATCCAGATTCTAAGTATCAAAATACTGAAATAGTGTGTGTAAGCAATGGTGTTTATTGAAAATTTTATTTCAAACATTTTTATTTTTAATAAATAGAAAATGCCTTTTAAACAAACCAATTGTGTTTGCCAAATTTCATATTGGCTGAAGTGTTTGTTTATTTTTTATGAAAATTTTCAAAATGAAAAATTCTGAATGTTTTCAACAGATTTTGTTTTCATGGGAAAGGGAAAAGGTAAAGTAACTTTCTGCACCCCACGCTACTCCTGTCACCCATGTCCCTTCATAATCAAACAAGGAGGGAAAAGTAAAAATATTTAAAGTTAGGGAGAAAAAAAATCCCTCTTTTTTTTTTACTTCAGCCTTTTACAAATGCGGGGGGGAAGGAAGATAAGATGTGCAAGTGTTTTTCCCCCACATAAAAATTTTTTTTTCTTGAAAAAAACAAGAAATTCACAGAGAATTTCTAACTTTTTTCTCAAAAATATTTATTTTTTCCCAAACAGCTGCAGTAATCACTGTACAATTTTAGCACATTTCCAAGGAGTATGGGGGTGCCATATGGTGGCATATCATCCTTCAAACAAGACAGTTGGGATCACTGAATATCTTTTAGATTCATACAAGTAAGCCTTCCGTGTTGTAAAATTTGAATGATTTACCATCACATGAAAATGCATAGGAAAGTTTAGACTCTTATGGATAATGGTGAACTAGCATCTTATGAACGAACAGGTTGAGCGAAATGTGACACTGAGGTCTAGGCACCATCACCTCACATGAAAACAGAATGTTATCTTGCAATTCTGAAGTGAACAAACCAAGAATTCAGCTGAGCACAATTACAAGAATAGAAAAGTCTCACTGCTCTATGTCTCCTTTCTTACAAATTCATAGGTACTGAGAAACATGAAAATTTCCAGCGCTGCCAATACAAAGAACTGAGCATCAGAGGCATTAAACAGGCACCCATGCTAATGGAGAAGCAAATATTGGTCCTGCTGTTACTTCATGCATACAGTCCTGCAACAAGCTGAGCCACATGATGACCTATCCTTTAATTGCCAATTGGCTACTCAAAGTTCTCAAAGACACTAAAATAGCAAAGATTTTAAAGAGACATATATATTAATATGTTAACTACTTATGTTAAACAATCTGTTCCATCCTGTATGCAGCTGTGACACTGAGTAAACTTCCTAGAAATGAAGAGCTCTAAGCTCGAAAGCTTGTCTCTCTCACCAACAAAAGTTGGTCCAATAAAAGATACCCAGCTTGTCTCTCTCTCCTAAGCACTCACAAATTAAAAGGTTTTTTTTGTTTACAAGCCTTAACTTTAAAAAGTAATTCAAAGCCATTCCCTCACCGACGATCTATTATTTTCCCTTTTATGGAAACAGGTATTTGGATATTCTACTAATTGAGTGATCTGATTGGTTTAACGTTCTTAAAAGCTGTGCAATTGTTCAACACTAAATGCCCCCACATTAACATGTGAGTTACTAAATAGAACAGTAATGATAATCAATCATGTAATTGCAACGCGCTCAGTAAGGGGTAACTGTTTATGAGCAGATGAACAACTAAAGGCAAAGCAAAGAAGAAATTTCTAAGATTACAAAGATATAAGGTATAAATGCATTAACAGCAACAAGTTATGGTACTTCTCCTCCTCAGTGCCTCCAACAGGAAACATTAAATTAACATGGGTACAGTACTGAAGAGCAAATTGAGAAAGATTACCTGGGGGAAACAGGGATAGTTACTTGATCGTAAGCTGAATTTTTTTTAGTAAAAAAGGGAAGCACCAGAAAAGGAGGTCGGCTTCTGAATGGGTATAGAGAGGGAGAAGTGGCACACTGTCCCTCCCCGCAAAAGAGGGAGCAAGGAGAGGCAGTACAGCCAGCAGAGCCAGAAGGGAAGAGGTGGGGTCAGAGTCTCTCCATTTCTGGCCATGCTGCTCTCCCACCAGCCTCCGAAGCAGCTGCTGCTCCGGGGCAGGCAGGTTGCAGCCATGCCACTTGGCCCTGCCCCCCCGACCAGGCTGCTGGAGCGCGCTGTGGCAGAGCCACCCGGCTCAGCCAGCTGGAAAATGCTGCGGTCGTGCCGCCTGGTCTAGCCCGCCAGAGCAGGTTGCAGCTGGACCAGGGACATCCTCCCAAGATAAGGTGGGAAAGGATGGGATGGAGAGAGAGTGGAGGTCCACAGCTAGAGGTGGGGTCATATGGGGGGGGTGGTCACAGGGGTTACTCCTCTGACTCCCAGCTTACCCCCCAAAAAATTTCCCCACAAGTTGTTGTCCCAGCCCGTCAGGATAAGCCACTGGTGTGCAGGGACACTTTGCTTACTTAGGTTTACCTCTGTGCTTGTGGACGCTCGAGGTAAACAAACCGTCTTGGTCCACCAGCAGCTTATCCTGATGGCCTGGGAGCCAAAGTTTGCTGAGCCCCAAATTACAGGGTCAGCTTATGACTGGGTTATAATTTTTTTTCCATTTCTACCTATCCATCTTGGGGGAGGTCAGCTTATAAACGAACTGGCTTATGATAGAGTATATACGATAATTGGGACATGAGGAAAAATATGGCAACAGCATACAACACATTGGGAAAAGTTTATATTATTCTGTATGCATGAGGAAACAGAATCAATCAGAACTGAATTAAAATCCCACCTGGTTAATTGCAACTTTTAATAAAGACAAGCACTTCCTCCTTTCTCAATTTTTTGCCCATCGTCAGTGTATAAGCAGAAAATTCCATGTCAATATATAAAACAGTGTTTACAGAATAACAGAGTTAAATAAAAAGTAAAACATCTGAATAAGACCTTCTTGTTCTGCTTTCCTTAATGGCTGTCTTCAAAGCAGCCCCTTTTCCCCTGGGAGATATTAATAAATATTTTATTATATTAAATTCCAAATGTTTGGAATGTTTTCAAATATAAGTGTTTAAATTAGGCACCTAAATAAGTACTCTGACTTTCAGAAGTGTGAGCACCTGCAGTTCACAACCGGAACTGTGGATGGTCATCTGACAATCAGGCTCCTATTTAGATGCCTAAATAATCACAATAATGGTAGTGCATGTATTTATTCAGTGTACCTGAAAAATCAGGTGCCTAAATATAGACTTAGATCACTCAAATTTGAAAATTTTAGCCACAATTTGTAAAAACCATAAAAATCCAGTCTCAGAAGAACGTACATATTGATAGAAGAAAACCACTAAGAAACATAAGTCTTACATAAATAAAATCAGAGTCAAGATATGGCCCATTAATGGACTAGAGAAACAAACAGATTTGATGTTTAGATTTGGCAGAACTCATCACTTCCTTTTGAAATTAATCAGGAACTTTGAGGAAGAGAAAGGGCTGATAAGTGCTCCAGCGCGAGCCCTGTCAGTGAACTGTAATTAGCCACAAGAAGTACAGCTGATCCAGAATGAAATGAAGATAAGAATCCATAGGATACGATGCCAATGCAATAAACTGCTTTGTTCAATTAAGACTGGAGAGTGGAAGGGAGGGGTTTGAAGATACTCACCTGTAAAATATTATGAAAAATTGCTAAAATATGGAATTATTTCAAAGCTAAAAAAATTGATCATTCTTCACTTTTCTTCTTTCTTTCTTTGACATCTTTTTCAGTTTTCCTAACTTAAGAGAATTGGTTCAACCTGGCCTATGTCTTTCCTCAACCTATGGTTCTCAAGGTTCTCTTCTTTGGTAGTTTCTCTCCAATCTGTGTAGATGATCTTTTCACCAGATGGATAAAATGAATTATTGTGTTCATATATGATAACATAAATTCCCTCTCAGGGTTCTGCCATAGGTCCATTGTTGGGTTTTTTGGTGGGTTTTTTTTTTGGACCTGTTCCCCTTCTGTGAATCGATTAGATTGCAGGGCTGAGTTTCATCTGAATGCTGTTCTGTTGAATGCTGCATTTGAAAAGGCATATGTATCTACTCTAGTAAGTATGTGTAGGGGACCACACAATATTTCAGTAATGTCCTAGGGAAGCACTGCCCATCTGAACCTAAAAGATGGAATTGCTTGATATCCTCAGGACAAAGTTCTCATGTGTATATACTTCAGTAATAATATATCTGAATGCTTATTGGCTTTATGTCTTTTCTTTGGCCTATCGGAATCCAGTGTATGAACAGATTCTCAGGCTCCAAAGCCTTCTGTTCAATTCAACAGAATGGTATGGCATTTTTTATATATAAGTTTTTGATACCCCTCAGCTTTTTCGGAAGGAAATGGGCATTAAAATAGGAGATCCTGAATATCCTGATTCTGGTGAAAAAACAGTGGAGTGTTTGGGCATAAAAGATAGCATAGTATACCAGCTATGCTGTCTTTAAGGACAACTGAAAAGAGTGTATTCTGTAAGCAAATGCTGCTCTCCCAAAAAACTGGTAGAAACGACATTATCTGAAAAATAGTCTTAATGGTTAAGAACTTTAAAGAGGTTCCTTCATAAAGTATTACAAAGAGTTTGCAACACTAAACTAAATGTTGAATGGATACTATGTTTAATACAGTCAAAAGTGTTCTAGAGACCTTCAGAGGTACCTTGTATGGAGGATGAAGAAAGCTCTCAATAAGTCATTTAGTAAGAGTTCTAACACATGCAACTGTTGAACATACAATGTCACATGGGAACTGGACAATTTTAGACTCTCTTTAAAAGGCTATCTAGTTTTTCCAGGAAGTAGGGAGGGAATTAATTTTGACACACCAAAAACATTTCCTATTTTCAGAAATTTATCTCACACATCAAAAGCAGCAAATTCCAAAAGAATAAATGAAATTTTACTGGCCTGTCTCAATGTGTCTCAAAATACTGCATCGTTTCAGTTTACCACTATCATAACCCAGTCAGAAATGAATGAACTAGTCCAAGTGGTCACAATGAGTCCTCAAAGTTTGAGCTCAAATTCTGTGTCTTAGTCCCAATGACAGTAGAAGGTAGAAGATTTCCAGGAGACAATTAATGGCAGGGATCCAGAAGAAATGCCAAGTGATGAACCTTGTCAAGTACGGGGATGTTGCAACCATCAACAAAAAAGGATGGGGTTATAACTCTATTTTCCAGTATAGCATCCAAGTTACTGGCTTGAGTGGTGGCAGTACTGCACCTTTGTAGCGGTCATACGCAGTGGAGAAGTGGACTGAGGGAAGAATGCAACGAAGAGAGAGGAGAAAATGACGATTGACCTCTTCTTATCCGAATATTCCCGGGTCCCACTATCAACCTGGTGTTCCAGGAATCTGACCTTCATTTTCAAATATCCAATATAATTTCCCAGCTCTTCACAGTTGTTTATTTTCCACTGAAATCTATTCATATCTTCAGTTTTATCCTCAGTTTTGCAAGCTTATTCCCTAACTTTTGAGCTTCTTGGTGAACGAGGGTAAAAAAGTCTGGATGGCCATCAGACTTCAGGAATTCCTCTTTAATATAAGCCCAAATCTGTATGGTAAATCAGCTCCTCAACATGTGGTTGAGCTCAGGGCTTGAACACAGAAGATGAGCTTCTAAAACCAAAATTAAGTGTCAAGTAGACTTCTGTACAACAAAATCCTTTTTCTCCTCTTATGTGACCTTCTCAACTTTCCCTGAATCATTTTAACTGAGAATAATTATTCCAAATGACACATTAATAGATTCAGTGATAATTGTATATAAGTATACAATATAGAAAAGAGACAGCTTAGTGCAGTATGTCTTTGGCTAACATTTGTCATTCTTCTTCATTTAACAATGCTCAACTCTTGCTGCAATTTTAGCCTTACAGCATTTAGCCCCAAGCCTGGCATTCAGAACAGACTACGGTATAATCATCTGAAATTTAAAACATTTTTTAAAAGTATAAATTAAAAATGAGCAGGCTATTGAAGAAATACATATTCTTGAAATATATCTCAAATATGCAGCAGAAGCAATGGGATGTCTTTTCTTTGTATAATCTTCTCATTGTAAGTATTTGATTTGTTTGACAGCTATAAAGGGGCAGACTTGACCATACACAAGAATCAATAACAACCATGTAAAGCCTACAGCAGTGCACACTAACAGGCTGTAGGAGACATGAACACTAGCTGAAAGAAATAACTATTTTCAATGGACATGTTCCTCTTGGATAATCAATTTTGTATACCTCTTACCAGCTGTTCCCAAATAGCTCAGGTTGTGGAATGACAGCAGCTGTCATACAGAAAGCATATATTATATGCATATTATGTGTTTTTAATCTATCATAGATGTTTTAAACATTTGCTAATTGTCACTGGTCATATCAACAAAGAAAGATGAAAAATTAACACTTACATTTAGGCAGAATGTAAACTACATAAATACACTAATATGGTTTGATTAATTCTGAAATTAAACAAACAAACAAACAAACAAGAAATAATATTTATTCTGAAAACTAATTGTGAACCTACTATTTTTCATTTCCCCCCAAAGCTTGGTACCAGAAGTAAAATTTAGTCACTAAAATCATAGCTTGCCCCCTCTGCCCATATTCAAGAGACTTGTCATGATCATTGTTTCCGAAATGTTATAAGGTACAATGGTAATTACTATGGAACAAATAGCAATTAAGATGGTTCACACAAATAAACTCAAACTGTTTGCAATGAATAATTAGCCTAATATTGTTTTTCTACATAATCTATGAATCCTTCACAACAATTTGCCAGGAAATGTGAAATGTAAATTTGATGATTATAAAAACTCCTAAAATGTGTTTACTTTCTTATGGCTTCCTGTGCTCATTTTAAGACTGCATATAACTAAAGGTACATACAAGGATGTAAACTTCAAGGTAAACAAATCTGATCATGTATCAGAAGGGTAGCCGTGTTAGTCTGGATCTGTAAAAGCAGCGAAGAGTCCTGTGGCACCTTATAGACTAATAGACGTATTGGTGCTAAACCTGATCATGTTACAACAGAAGCAGACATTTTCTTTCTCAACATTCACAAAAGTTATCCTGCATCATATGCAAAATGGACACTGCAGTAGTTCAATGTTACAGAAATTGAGTGCAGAAACCCACCAACATTTCACAACTTTTAAAAAAGCCACACTTACTGCTATGTAATAAACTTTGGCCTTTTCCACCAGTTTCCAGTTCTTCTCCAGATCAAGATGTTTTTCCTTATTGTAACAATTGGCAGCAGCAAGGTGAGCTACAAGAGACCTAAAATGACCAAAGAAACAGATATTAGTTAGACACTTTCTTAACATTAGTACTGTTTTTCCCATCAGATACAAAGATTTTTTAAAAACACTTGTATCTGAGGGTGTGAATGCTACCATAATGTAAAACAGCTAAATAGTCCATGTAAAATATATCTACATAACATGTATAATTATATATGGAGAGAAAAATCATACAAACATGAGAAACATTTTTTAAAATCCACATTCACGGAGAAACCTATAAATGTATGTCATATACATACACGATCATTAATACGCAATTCTACTATGACAAGATTTAACACAACTACTCCGGGGTAAAAAGACTTGCCCACGAACACACTGTAAACACGGGGAGAGTTCTGGCCCCTAGTTCCCTGCTCTAAGCACTAGACCCTTCTGCATATTTTAAAATAAAAATTGTTGTAAAGGGGAGAAAAACCAAAACTTCCTTTCTATGGAAAAGAGAAATAAAAAACAAACAGTGCATGCAGGGTTATTTTTTTCTATCAGAGATTTATGACCACCTCTATTAATATGAATGAATTTGACATGAAATGACCCAAAACTCCAAAAACTACAGGGAAACAGGAGAAAGAATTGAGGCGAATATATTCTGCCAGATCATCACTCACTGAAGCAGAGGTATAATTTAAAAGGATAAGAAAGCATAAATAACTTTTTCCTCCACCTTTTAGTGCATTTGATTCAACCAAACTCTTGAAAATACTTCTTGAATAAATAAGCTGAAAAGTCAAATTCACTTCTGTCTGCAGCTGAATAAACTATTAGTACCACTGTGAGAAAGCAATTGCATGAAGGAAGAATGAAAAAATGGCTCTTAAGAATACATTTAAACGTGGTTTTTAATTTTTGTGATCATAAAAGGAGCAAGATTAACAGATCTTGAAAGAGCAATGCTCTATTTATCCACAGAACAGAGGGCAGGAGTAGCACAAGCTTCCTCACATTCCCCTCTCCACTTTGGAAACCATAACCTGGTGGGATCACTTCGGGGGGCAGGGGGGAGGGGGGAGAAACTCACTTTCTTGGCCCACTCAATCATTGGCCTATCTGCAGATACTGCCAGTTATTGCTAATTATGAATTTTGTGTGTGTGGATATCTCTACACTGGAATGTAAGCCTGTGTTTGAACCTGGGCTCCAGGCTAACCCCCATTGTGTCTACACTCCAATGGTGCTAACCTGGGGTTCAGACCCAGGGTCCCAGGACCCTGCAGGGCTAAAGGGTCCACCTTCAAGACAAGCTGGGACCCAGAGGCTGAGCCCTATTGCTTTGCAAAGAAGATGCAGCTCCACTTGACTCAGGTCCCAGGTAGGGTTGCCAGCTTTCTGTTTGCAGAAAACTGAACACCTTTGCCCTGCCCTCTGCGTCACCCCTTTCCCAAGGTCCTGCCCACTGCTCACTCCATCCACTCTCTGTCACTTACTCTCCCCCACCCTCGCTCACGTGCTCATTTTAATTGGGCTGAGGCAGAGGGTTGGGGTGCAAGGAGGGGTAAGGGTTCCAGCTGGGGCTTGAGATAAAAGGTTTGGGGCACAGGAGGGGCTCCCAGATGAGGGGGAAAGGGGTTCATGGCACAAGAAGGGGTTCTAGACTGTGGCAGAGGGCTCTCACTGGGGATGCATGTTCTGAGGTGGAGCTGGGGATGAGGAGTTTGGGGTGCAGGAGGGGACACCTGGCTAGGGCCAAAGGGTTTGGAATGCAGGAGGGGGCTCAAGCTGGGACAAAGGGCTGGGGCATGGGAGGGGGTGAGGGGTGCGGGCTCCAGGCGATACTCACCTCAGGTGGCTCCCAGAAGCTGCTGGCATCTCTCTCTGGTTCCTAGGGTGGATGGAGGCAGGGCCAGGCAGCTCCGGGTGCTGTCCCTGCCTGCGGGAGCTGCCCTCACAGCTCTCACTGGCCGTGGTTCCCGGCCAATGGGAGCTGTGGAGCTGGTGCCTGGGCAGTGAGTGGAGCCATCGGGGCTGCCCCTATGCCTAGGAGCCAGAGAGAGAGATGCCAGAAACTTCCTGAGTGCCGTGCAGACAGCCTGCCTGCCCTGCTGTGGGTGACCAACCAGAATTTTAATGGCCCAGTCAGTGGTGCTGACCGGAGTCACCAGGGTCCCTTTTGGACCGGGCATTCCAGTTGAAAACCAGATGCCTGGCAACCCTAGTCCCAGGCGTCATCCAGAAGTATTCTACAATTCTATGGGAAGAACTTCCTTAGTACTCTCTGTCCAAACAATCTGCAATCAATTTTATCCCCTTTGCAAACAACAACCCACATCCCCTTTGCAAAGAGCAGCACTCAACTCAGATCAGCGTTAACCAATTCTTTTCTGAGTAGCAGCCGTGTTAGTCTGTATCCACAAAAAGAACAGGAGTACTTGTAGCACCTTAGAGACTAATCAATTTATTTCAGCATGAGCTTTCGTGAGCATCCGAAGAAGTAAGCTGTAACTCATGAAAGTTCATGCTGAAATAAATTTGTTAGTCTCTAAGATGCCACAAGTACTCCTGTTCTTTTTGCCAATTCTTTTCTGATCAGCAATCCTCAAGCATACTATCAGAGGCATTCTGAGTTTCCAAGGACAAGTGAACCAATCAAGCCTTTCACAAAGCAAGCTGCTTCTTGATAACGTGCAGGGCGGGCAGTAAAGTCTTCCCAAAGTGCGCCACGGTCCTAGACCTAGAGTGGTCACATTTTGGTTACTTAGTTCAGCAGATTCCACTGAAGCTAACTAATGCCACTGAATAAAAATTTAACAGTTTCGGAAAAATACATTAGCTGCTATTCCAGATGATCAAATCTAGACGTTCTTCTGCCTACTTATTCATAAAAGCATAAACTTGGTTCAACTGATCTCTATCCTGTAAAATTATAGCATAAGATATAATTGTGATGCTGGCAGATCAGAAGCCAACTCTTGCCAAGGCTTCAGGCCTCAGCCAAGCACTGACAAATTTGTTGCTAGAAACCCATCTGTTTCACCTGCATGTTAGGATGATTAAGATGGCTATTGAACTTACAATGTGTTTAGTTTTAGACCATATGAAATGCTTGTAAATTGCTGTATGCATTAATATCACCTTATAATTTCTTTATCACATGCTATGAGATAATATTTAATTTTTCACTTTATTACTGTAAATAGGAATCGTCTCTTGCTCATCAAGAAGGCCTATCAAAACTAAGTGGGCCTTTGTGAGACATCACATATTTGTTAACTGTCCCTTCACTCCCATGAAGAGGCTATGTGCAAAAGGGCTTGTCCCATCAGCTTGAACTCTGGAAGAAGGAAATAAAAGTAGCTGACAATAATATTTTTGATCTCTTTTGCTGTTTGGACTCTCATGTGGCTGGAGCTACCAAACACAAGCAGGCATCCCTAAGGTCAACCTGGGTTAGCGCTAAAAGACATTTAGAGCTGACATTACTATAGCTCTGTCATCTTTTAAAACCACTGACTGTAACTCGTGTGCATATATATATATATGTGTGCCTACTTTAACCATGTAATAACCCTCATTTCTTTTTCCTAGTTAATAAATCTTTAATTAGTTTATTATAGGATTGTCTATAAGCATTATCTTTAGCAAGAGGTCTAAGGTACAAATTGACCTGAGGTAAGTAATTGGTCTCTTGGGACTGGAAGGAACTTGAATCTTTTGTGATCTTTGGTATATAGCAATCACTACTAAGTCCTGGAATGCCCAGGGGAACTGCCTGTGACTTGATAGGAAGACTGTTATAGTGCTTTAGGAGTTCACAGTTGTTACTGGGTTGGTGAAATCTAATTATAGACCATACAATGGGTTTGGGGTTTCGGCCCTGGTTCTTGACAGTCTGCCCTGAGGTTAGCACTCATGGTCGTGAGTCACTCCAGAAAGCATGACAGACATCTCAAGTCTTCAGCAACCATCATTAAAAATCAGCACTTGTCAACAACAGTAAAGAGGAAACCTTTTTGTGCAGAGAAAATAAAAAGGAACATGCTCAGAATGAGCTACTGTATCTTCATTCTCTTCTTCAAAACTCTTCGTTTTTATTGACTGTATTGCAGTAACACCCAAAATGCTCCAATCAGGATGAGAGTCCAGTAGCACAATGTTTTGTACAACCAAACTGGAATTTATGGCCCCTGTCATGAGGTACTTACTATTTAATTTAAGACAAGATGAGACAAATGAGCATGTCATGAGTGTGAAACTTCAATGATATGCAGATTAGTTACAAATAACAATAAAAATCTCAAATACAAATAAAACATATAGCAGTGGATAGTTCAATCTTATGCTTATTCTAATTGTTGAGTCACAGTTTCAGGACTTCACTGTCTTGCTCACCTCTGCTGAGTTGCCGTTCTCATACTAACTTGTGAACATCAGTGACAAACAGTATCTCACTTTTCATCCTTCCATGGAGTGACAGCACTGGACTGATTAACTGGTATCTACACTCTTTAAATACACTAATTACATTAATATCTTTCATCACTCATAGTGATGTGCCAATCAACTTTCATCTATAATTAACAGATAAGCTTTGAGATTATCCACTGCCTTCCAAGGTTTTCCTGTACACAGTCCTTTGTCTAGAACAACAGTTTAAGGCTCAGTAACAAGAAGCTACTGTCTATTATTATACTAACACTCTTCCATTATCATGCACCCTATATACTCAGAACATGAAACAAAAATAGAAGAGCCAGCCTGCCTCAACTTCCCAAATAAATGTTGCTGTTAATACTGCATCTTTATTGTGTATTACATTTTCAAGGTCAAATATTACAAATATGTTCCAAATCAAAAGGTAGACTTCTATTTTATCTGCACTCGTATCATTCAAGAACAAGAAAAACTTCTAGGGAAAGACATCTGACCTGTTGTCACCAGTGATGCAGGCAGCACAAGTTCCTGTTGGCTCGTCACTCTGCTCATAGTAATGAGCATCCACATGAGCTTCCTCAGCTTTCTTCTTCAGGATCACACCATATTTGTCTGTTCCAATGCACCCAAAGAAAGTTGCTGCCTTGTAAGGGCTCTCGATCATCCACTGCCGATGGAAAGAAAAAAAAAATACAAACAACTGAGAATGCTTGATATATATTGTTTTCACTTCTTTTCTCTCTCCTTAAATTTTCTAAGACATGGCACATACTCTGTACCATAGGTTTTTTAAAAAAGTATTAGATACATTAACTCAGAAAAGGTTAATAAAGGATTCACATAGAATAATGTTGAAGGTTTAATAGTTCAAAATTAAAGTAAAACTCATGAGTTCTTCTGATACTGTATTCAAATATGACACAGTGTATAAAAAAATCATTTGCCTGTCAGATAAGATACATCAGTAAATCTGTGTTCCCTCAAAAGAACTAAGAGCGATTTTGTTTGTTTTTTTAAAATGGTAACTGCAAAACAGAACAAAACAGACAAACAAACAGATGAGCAAAACAGAGGAAGACAGTACATTTGAAAAAAAACAGAAAGAAAGTCTACACTGTTCACAACATAGACTTTGAAAATGCAACTAGCACTGTAAGTAACAGTTATATGCAAAATAAGGGAATTATCCTAGCCACACTGGTAAATATGTAAAAATCTCTGTCCTGAACTTTACTCAGAGCAATTCTACAAATCGATTTTTAAATAAAAAGTATAGCTGTGTAGTGCTGCTAAACTGTTGGGTTGTTTCATAAAGCTTCTCTTTACAAAAGAAGGGCAGATATATCATCAATCAACTGTAACTGATTCTGTGTTGTGTGATAAAACGGGAAAAATAAAATTCAGCCACAAGATAAAACTGGTAGTGACCTAAAAAAATAAATGTCATGAAGAAACAGTACAAAACTCTTCCCTGGCAGTCATGAGTCAACCAACTGAAGTCATTATAATTCCCCCTACTTAAATTCAGTAAGCTTATCCACCCAATCTACAGTATGAATTAAAGGCAACATGAATTTACTGCATGCTAAAACCCCACTTATAATTGTTTCCTAATCGAGATCTAAATAAATGATAATGTCTCCATTACAAATCAGCATTAGTGGAATCTGTGGGTTGTAGAAAGTTCAAGTAACTGAGCTGGAAATACATTCTTAGTCATGTCTCCATTATTATTCAGTTCCAGAGGAAAAAAGGGCTTTATTCACATACAAAAAGGCTTCACTAATTAGGAATGAGTGGACAAAACTGAAAATGCGGCATCTTTATTGGAGCAACAGAAGTTTTTCACATACAAAAACATATTTGATCAGCTATGCAGACCTATTTGTTGTTATTCTAAATTAATAAAGAAAGTAACTGAACCTCTACAGAATAAGGAATTTTTATGTAAGAGATTGAGGTGTTACAGAGAATACTTTATAAAACCAATAGTTGAACTCTTTCTACTGTGTTTGAAGGCAAGGAGAAGCAGAACAGAATTTTATAAGATTAAGAATGCCATATGCTCCATCATGGAATGCAGGGAACGAGTTTCAATGTTGATAAGAGGAGACAGGTTCAAATCTTGTGTTCTCTGCCAAAAAGTGTGACTTACTCTCACAGATTACTAGAATTTGCAGGGTATATTATGGACAGCACTTAAAGCATCAGCTCTACATGAACCCTGCCAATTCCTCAAAAATCCCTGTGGAATTTCACAAACTGCCCCGTGGGGATTAACACATTTTAGCAAATGACATATCTGTTTTTTCACCCTTATATACCATCTGATCAAAATCAAAGCATCAATAACATTTCATGTACTATATCATAGATCTTTATGAAAAAGTATTTATGCTACAATGCCACAATTTTGACTGTGTGTAGCAGCTCAACTGAGTTTAAACATGCAACCTGCCATCAAATATTCAAGACAAGGCCTGCCTTGGCAGGCAGGTGATCAGAGTGGTCGCACTGAGGACCAATTTCCAAGGATGTCAAATCTGTATTAGGGGGAGCTGCATCATTCTCTCTCACTCCAGGTAGATCCATTTGGGAAGGGGACAAAAATGTTTTCTGGACTGGGTGGCTGAACACTTAGGTCCTGCACGGATTCAAGTATACACCAGTCTATTTCTGATAGATCAGGACACCTATACTTAAAATGAAAATGAAGGTTACTTACTGACGCGCTTTGAGATGAGGCTCTGTGCATTCCTGTTACTGAGAGATGTGCCCATGATACAGCAGACAGAGATTCTTCAGGTAGCTCTGCTGAGGTGCATGATGTATGAAAAGGGGGTGAGGATGCTCATTGCCTCAGTTCCTTCCACCTGAACTTCAAAGCCGTGATTGCGATCGGCGGCAGCTCCACCACGCCGCTTTCTTCTTCAGCAGCAATTCGGCAGCAGGTCCCTCCCTCCAAGAGGGACCAAGGGACCTGCTGCCAAATTGCTGCCAGAGCCCGATGTGCTGCCCCTTCCCCTTGGCTGCCCCAAGCACCTACTTGCTGAGCTGGTGCCTGGAGCTGGCCCTGGTGCCATGTCAGAGGTCTGGCAAGAATATGTCTCTGGCATACAATTAAGGTGGTGATTTTGTCCCTAATGGAATGAGCCAGCATAAGAACACTGCTAAATTATAATACTCTTCTAATGTAAAGCCAGATGCATTTGGATGGGTGCTGGACAGTGATGACATTTCCCTAATAGTTATCCCTATAGGCCAGTAGTTCTCAACCTCTGGTCCTGAGCCTGTGGGTCACTTGCAGCTCAATCGGCACCCAGCTGGGGCCCATGAGACATTTTCAGGGACATACAGGAAGTATATATATTGTGTGGATGTGGCCCACATAACAAACACAGAGAGCTGCATATGTGGCTCACACTGGTAAATAGGTTGAGACCACTGCTAGAGGAAATGAAAAACATGGGTGATTTTCTGGATTGTTTGGATCTACTGAAATAGAAATTATTATTTACATAACGCTTTATTCACATTTAATTAATGTAACTGAGCTTTCTTTCAACGGGACGTGGTCTTGGAAAGAATGCTGACAGATTTACTGCTGGAGTCTCATAATAATCATTTAACACTTTGGGAAAGATGAGGGTGAAGGAAAATTTCATCCTCATGAAATACTTTAAAGTGAAGGTCAGCCACAAGAGCCTGAAGCTCACTGACCCTTCCTGCAAATGTTATGACAATAAAGAATGGTGTTTTCACAGAGAAATTAAATAGAAAGTAATCGTCCACTGGTTTCAAAGAGGGCTTCAACAACCCTACGAAGTCTAAGTTCAAGTCCCAAGTCGGTGTTGGGTCTTTCACTGTAGAGTGACTGAACACACTCTTGCTATCTTCTTCTAGATCAGGGGTCCCCAAACTTTTCACAGTCACAGCGCCCCGCTTACCCTGTCTATGCCACCCCCACTGAAGGAACCAGGCCGTGGCTGGGGTTGGGGACTGGAGTAAGGGGGCCAAGGCTGTGGCCACAGCTGGGGGCGGGTCTGGAGCCAGGAACAAAGCTGTGGCCAGGGTGAGAACAGAGCTGCGGCTGGGGACGGAAGCAGAAGCCGCAGATGGGGTCCAAAGCTGAAGGTGGGCTGGGGCAAAAGTGAGGCTGGTGGTGCTCTCTCCCAGGCCCCACTGCGCCCCCCTGAACATTCATCCATGCCCCATAGTTTGGGGACCTCTGTACTAGATGATGAGCTGAAAGAGCTCCTATATACATCGCTAGAGAGCATAGGGACAAAGTACTGGAGAGAGAAAATGTTCGATGATTGATGATATTGGGACTGAAATTGGAGAGATAATATTGTTTGTTTGTTTGTTCACAGCAAAAGACTTTTCCAATTGTGTAAGTAACAAGCAGGAGAAGATCATTTCTTGTAATTCATCATGAACTTGATTTTGAGCAGCATGATGCTGGAGCAGTGAAAGTCTCATGGGCCAAGCAGCAAGGTGAACAGACTCTGGGTTGGATGCTGGATCTATCTATCTCAGACAATAATTCCAGTGAAATTCCTAAGAGCCAAGACATTTGAAGCAACTCAGAATACCTCTCATCCTGATGCAATATGTATTATTCTAGCATTGTCTCCTCTGATTTCCAAAGACTCCTTGATATGAAAGGAATGGCGGGGTGGAGGGTGGAGGAAGGTGCAGAGGTGCGTTCTTCTCTAGTCCAGGAGAAAAACACCTTTTATGGAATGATTTTCTAGGCCGCCTGATGAGCAGAATCTTTTGCATTTGGTGTCCAGACTAATGTCTTTCGCTGGACATCCCCATTGTGGAAAATCCAGTCTAGTACTGACCATTTCACAGACCACTTATGTTGGTTTTGAAGATTTTGCTTGAGCTGGCACATAACGGTACTGTCTCTTCCTGCAAGATGGAAAACCATCTGCTCAATAATAAATACAGTTCCTAATGAACTACTGCCACTTTGCAGAACTGCTTGGAATCAACTCCCTCGTTGCTTAGTACATATGATCACAGACTATGTGAACAAGTTTTCTTGAATCTTGAGGAAGTATTACTGAGGGTCCCTCTCACTACTAGGGATGTAAAATGTTAACTGATTAAATGGTAAGCATTAGTCTTACTGGTTAACCCGCCTTAAATGTTAACTCCCATGCCAGCTGGATTGGGCCCAGCCAGTGCTGCCGCCGGCCAAATCGGGCCCAGCTGCTTAATCAGTTAACCGTTTAAACAAAATATTTTTAATTGTTTTAACAGTTAGATTTTTAAATGCTCTTTACATTCCTACTCACTATCCACTGCTCCAAGATGTTTACGTGTAACTTGCCAAACATCTCTGGATCTTGTGTCCTTTATTGTTCCCCTAAGTTCCATAAAGAGTTCTTCTATTGCTCCCAACTGCGGGAAGGATTGCACTTTGTCTTTCACCATTGTCTTGTAAGAAGGAGCCTTGAAAACATATGGGGAAGTGTCAGAGTCAAATTAGATTACACAGTCTTGTTTGAATGACCTCTAGAGCCCAATGACCCATAGCAATTCCTCTTCATGCCACATATAACAGAGACTACTATTCTCTAAAAAGTAGGGAAAAGGGAAACAAAGTTGTGTTTAAGATTCATTTGTGGTTCTCAAATAGACCATATGGCCTGAATTCTCCAGAATGAGGATGCTGGGTTGAAAGATGAACCAGATCATATCTCTTTAGCCTTTGAAAGCCTTTGAAAGGCTTTCCTCTGCTGTTGTTGGTATAGCCACCTGAGAGGAGGGTACAAAGAGAACAGGGTACTACTGTCTGATACTGGTAGTGGAAAGCAGTGCCTCCATTTCTGAGGCGAAGAAAAACCCAGAGACTGAGCAATTGAACCGGTTTTCCTCAGCTTCTCCATTCTGAAGAGACCTTTGCCTGTAGAAGGAAGGTCTTCAGCTCTTGGATCTCAACAGATAATATTGAAGACCTTACACAAGAATGTCATCTTGAGGAGAAAGCTGAAGAGACAGTTCTAGAAACCGAGTCTAAATAGTCAACTGGTGCAGTCTGAAAGCTCTTCAGAGTTACAGCATTAGCAAGTTTACTCTAATCCTCAGACAGTTTCTGAGCAAATTGCCATATCTTGTCCCTTAGATGGTACTGGTATCCGGGAAATATTAATATTGGCTATCCTGGTGACCAAAGAGGCTGATAAATATATCTTTTTGTCAATGCAATCCATCTTTTGATCTTTATCAACGAATGCAGACTGAGTTTTTGAATCTTTCTGAAGCTGCAGCTATCAGCATACTTACATATTAAAGCTGAAGAGATTGGCCAGAAAGTCTCTTCATGCTAGAAACATTACCATGAAGCATCTGAAGCCTTCTCCTTACTGCAATGTTCCTTTTAAGCAGCAGGAGTTTTCAGCGCTGCACTTTTGAATCTTGGGGTCTTAGAAACTGATGTACTTGGCTAGGAAATATTGTATCCCTCCGCTCTGAAGTAACTTCCAGATTGGTAAATGGAATCTTCGTCACTAAATCCAACATGATTTTCTTTGTTCCAAATCCAGAAATAGGGATCAGTAGGGATCCTGGAGCTGATTTCTTAGAACCTGCTTGGAACAGAAGACTGTTTCTTAAGGCCTTGCACAAAACCCAAAGAGCCTACTGGCTTAAAACCTGCAGACTTGACTGGTAGGACCTCTGAATGAAAGAAGCCCTGAAAAGGATTCTCTCTCTCCTTCCTAGTCCATGGGTTGAAGGACACAGAAAATACTGAGATGGGAAATGTGTATCATGAAGACGTGAGGCCCTGAACGTAGGAATCTGAAGCATGGAAGGCCCTTGGAAGCACGCTGTTTGAACCCTGACCTTTTCACTGTGCAATCTGCCATATCTGATCCTGACAGAACTGCAAATCACACCTGTGAGCACAGAGAGCTTGACAACAATAAAATTAGCTAATATATTACCTGTTTACTAAAACCGAACATTAATTATCTTAACCACCACTTACAGTTTTTTAACAAATCAACAGAAAGACTGACAAAGGTCAATAGACACAGGCTAGATGTTTCAGGTCTGTCCACAATTGCATGTGAAAAAAATTGCGGAGGAGGTTAGAGCACCCCTTCCTCTCTTATAACCTTATCAGCAAACTATTCAGTGACAAAGGAGTCCCAAGAGGCACCGCTTTCAGACTGTTTCACCAGCCTGCTGCACCTTTGGCATCTCTCTCAATAGTGAGAATATGGAGAGTCCATTTGAAAATAATTTGTTATGACCACTTTAAATGGAAGGATATAGAAAGGAGGTTAATCACAATTCAGCTCAGAAGCACACTAATGTAAAGAAAAAATGGAAGTAAAAACTAAACCATTATATGAACCTGGCAAAAACATATGCATACACTGAACACTCTTCATATGAAAGAAAAATACTGATATTATTCTAAATGACTTAACTCAATTCTATTTCTTGTCAGTGATGCGAGAGTACATCTGAAACACAATTCAAAGTCAACATTTGGTTAATCTTGTACCTTATTTCAGATCTTTATTTAGAAAGCATTGTTTCAAGAAGCCACAACAGGAGTCAGCAACCTTTCATAAGTGGTGTGCCAAGTCTTCACTTATTCCCTCTAATTTAAGGTTTTGCGTGACAGTAATACATTTTAACGTTTTTAGAAGGTCTCTTTCTATAAGTCTATAATATATAACTAAATTATTATTGTATGTAAAGTAAATAAGGTTTTTAAAATGTTTAAGAAGCTTCATTTAAAAATTAAATTAAAATGCAGAGCCCCCCGGACGGGTGGCCAGGACCTGGGCAGTGTGAGTTACCTACCCCTGAGCAACAATATACAATACTGAGTCCCAGTAAACAGGAGAGACTGCAAGTTTTGTGCCATCCAAAAAACTGCACACTATACTATGTTTTTGCTTGCTACCTTCACACTAAACTACATTCCTAGACTATTATGGCCTTACATCATGTGATGGTCAGTATGAAGAAAAATCTCAGAGAAAAAAAACACAGACTTGTCTTTGTTTGTATATACAAGCCTGAGAAACAGAGTACAATGTACTGTACAGTAATTGCTGCACCATTAACTGAAGCTCCCAAATCTTGCACAACTTCAAGCAACTTCCAGTCAAATGAGTTAACAGCGATAACTGCTCTTGAGGTGAAAAGAATAGTTAAAGCCATGCATCTGAGACCAATATCTACAACTTCTTCACCAAAAGTCCACTAGAGATACTTCATTCTAGATTTATTTAAAACACCAAACATAAAATCTCCTAACAAGAAATCCACAATACCAAGTACTGTTACATTTTACTGATATATTAACCATTTTTCATTCTAATCCCTTTACCATCTGCCCATGACCTGTTTTCCATTGATTGTGTTTTTGATCTGACTTTAGATTGTAAGCCTCCTGCAGCACAGAACTTGTGCTTTTAATTGTCTGTAAAGTGCCATGCCCACCTATGCAGCTAGTATATAAATAAAATCCATTCTAAATATATGCCTTTGCACTATATTTAAAGGGAGAAAATATATCTATATTTATAAGTGAGATGCAATGAAGGAAAAATCTTTGTGTGTTTCAACGTGTGTTATTAAATGTCATGGAAAGTTGTAACTCTACTGTGCTCTAAATTTTGCCAGTAGGTAGTGGTCTTTAAGGGGCTACCTACTGACTATGGGTAAACCCAGCAAAATTTGTTCTGGACATGCCACTTATTCATCAGCTACACTGGGCACTGTGGCAGGTGTGGCACAGACGCTGACTGCCTACTCTATGTCCATTTTGGACTCCTCCATGCTGGGGAAATCCTCACTTACAGAGATGAGCTGCTTTCCAATCCCTCTGTGCCACCAGAGCACAGAAAAAGGGGCCAGGTTGCACTTCAGGATGCCTATGGTTTACTTTTTCACACATGACTATTGATTTTGGGAACCTCAGGTTTTAGTTGCCCAACCTGAAACATCTTAAAGGGGTACACAATTCCAAGGGCATGTGCTTAGAACTTTCTGAAAATCACTCCTTTTAGCCAGCTATCCAAAGCCCTTTGTAGAGCCGAGACCAGTATATGGCGTTTATGGTGTATACCACTGTTCATTAAGGAGAGCTGAAAGAGCTTTATTAACATAAACTAAACTACCTGAGAGAATTAAATTTTAGACCCTTTTTACTGATAGGTTAAGAGATGTAAAAATGTTAAGTGACATGCCCAAAGTCACACAGCAAGTGTGTAGCAAAGCAATGAATACAAGACTGGAATAAAGCTAGTCATGTAGTGCAGACGTTCTCAAACTGTGGTCCACAAGCTCCACTGAAGTGGTCCATGGATAACTCCCTCTCAGGTGCACGCCTGAGTGGCTGCACCAGAGAATGAAGGGCCACCCACCTAATTAGTGGACTAGCGCAGACGTGGCTCCACTAATTAGGTGCCTGGACTCTGGAGAAGACGCACATATAAGGTGAGGTGGTGGCCTTGGGGGGAATAGGAGGTAGGTGGGAGGAGGCAGTGGAGTGAGACAAGGGGTGGAGGGAATCTGGGACATGCAGGGCTGCGGCGGCCAGAGAAAGAGGAGACTTTCCCCAGCTCCAGGACTGGCAGGGGAGAGACCCCGCCTTTTTCCCAGCCCCAGGTCAGAGGCTGCTGCAGCGGGGGAGAGAGGGAGAGAGCCCCTCCTTCCTGGCCCCAGCTTCGGGGCTTCCATGGTAGAGGAGAGCGGGAGAGACCCTCTCTTTCCCAGCCCCACCTCAGGGGCTGCTGTGGCAGAGGAGAGGGCACATCCATCACATTAGAAAGGTAAGACTACTGATATTAAAATATGAATTATGTGCTTTTATTTTCAGATCATAAAAAGTTAATTATTATTACGGGTTTTTTTAAATATAGTGCTTTTATCAAAACTGCTCTATAATAGTTAGCTAATGGTTTTGAAAGATCATTAAGTGGTCTGCCAAGACCCTCAGCAATTTTCAAGTGGTCCATGGAAAACAAAAAAAAAGGTTGAGAACCACTGATGTAGTGTAATTGCAAACTATAGAACATATCTGCTGTTATTGGAAGAAATGTGATATAAAGGTGAGAGAATAAGGCTAGACTTCAGAGTTCTGAGGTGTACTACCAGTACTGGCATAGATTCACTATTTGACCATCAGCATGTTGCAATCTTTGCATGCTTCAGCTCACTACTTGTACAATAGGTATAATACTTGTTCCACGTGGACACTGTGAGGTGTGGCAACTGCAAAATGCTTTCAAATTCTCCAGTGAAAGGCACTGTGTAAGTACAAAGTAGTTCAATGACTATTAACCTGACAGTATAGGTATCATGGTTCCCAAACACGAATATGATTTAGTGTAGGATTTCTTTGTGACAGATTAAAATGATACAAAATATATGAAGCAGCATACCTATAACCCCAGAAAAGTCTTCACTTTTCAGAATTCAACAATGTCCCATGTTTGCAACTCCAGTAAATGCTGTGCATTCTGAATGAACACACACCAACACCTGAATCACACCAAAAGAATTTAGGAGTAAAAAGATCTCCATTGCTCTCTGTAGCGTTGATTTCATAAAGAGCATTACTCCCTCATACTGTAAACATCTGCCTTTCAACTTCTATCAGCAACAGTATCAAAAACAGATGGCAAAGGTCAAGTCAAAGTTTATTGACACTGATGAACTTTGACAGACTCTATTAAATTACTTCTTCCCTTAAGGTGTATGTGATCAAAGCAGCAGAGAGATTTTCACTCAGTCACATAACAAGCTATTTGTTGAGACTGAAACATCTGGTCAATATCTCCTAACACTGCAATTTCATGCACAGTTAGCAATAGGGTACATTTCTTCTCTTCTTCTTACAGGGTCCATAAGGGTGGCACATATGGCTGATCACTTCATTCAAAACAGATTCAATTTGAGGCATTACATACAATTGTCTCTATGCTTTATGGTGTTTTAAGTCTACCTGCCATCATTTTCCATCATATTGCTGTTTGCTGTACGCTTCTGCTATAAAAGCCTGCAAGTATGACAGAGCACTTAAAGCTTAACAGTCTTTGACTACTGGAGTTAGAAAGCATTTAAGTGGCAGGTCTTCATCTGTTGTCAAGAACTCCCGATACATTAAACTATTTACCATTTAGTAAAGCTAAAGCAATATAGTTTGTAAAAGTAATTTTTGTTGTCAAATCAAAGCCCTCACTTATGCGTGCTTAAACTATTAGAGATCATTCTTTTGACTAATCTGTAAGTTATTATACATTTTCATAAACATAATTTAATATACAATTAACATTTCCTTTAGAAAGAATGTGCGACAATTATAAGAACTTGGCAAATGATAATCCTACTCCTGAATTGGGAAGAGCAGAAAGACACTGCAATTTTATCAATCCCATATGCTGAAAATGTTCCTCTTTAAATTCATGTTATCTTTGTTGCCACAGCAACAAGTTGCAGATCACAGATAAAACATTTTACTGTACTAAGTCTGAACTCACAATCCAGCTCTTCTTTTGCAACTCCACCCAGCCTAGCCATTTTAAAAAACAACAACAGATTTTGTTGGGTGGGGAGGGATTATAGAAAAGCTAGTTTCTAATTTCTGGTGTATTTTTCTTCCATGTCTAAGAGAGTGAAGGCAGTGAGAATGCTGTCCAGTTTAAGTACTTGTCTAATCACTGCTTACCAATAACTATATTTTAAAATAATCAGCCTCCTTTAAGAAAAAGTCTTCAGGTTTTTTTATACACAGAGATTACAATAAAACAAGATTTGGAGGCCATTGTGAAAAACTGATGCATGTTTAGTCCTCTGGGCTCTCTGACACTTTTCACAAGCATTTTATTTGCATATTTAAAAACTAATGCTGCTCTGCCTCAATTGTGCTCCCACCTAAAAGAATTTACTATCTGAAGTGGATGATTTACGGTGTCTTATGCTACCCAAATAAACAAAAAAGTAATGTGTGACTGCTTGTTCTTCTAACAGTAAACCAAATGATCCAATGTTTCCCTCCCTCTTATCAGTGCAAGAGAGCACTGGTTTGTTCACTGCTAGATTAACAGTCAGACATCTTTTTTTGTAAAACTGACAGATTAAACATGAATAGTTTAGAAAAATAAGTAAAATCTTACATTCCACATGAAAAAAATCTCCAGATGGCACATCAGTTTTGAGGCCTTCAGTATAACTGGCCATTTAAGAAAAAATTCACATTATGCTACAGAGCTTTTGTGGTTAGCAGTCTACTGTGAAGTTATTTTGTAAACCAACCATGACCAATCAGAAAGGCACTGGGTTTACATTCAGATCCAGTATTTCAATGTATTTATCAATATTAAAATATTTTTCTATTTCTCATTTTTCTATGCAAACATAACAAACCTTCACACTGATGAGACTGAATTTAATCTCCATAATTGTGTAAATTAAACTTCAAAATAAGATGCTAAAATCATGACCAATACTAAGTAGTTAGGAAAGAAATTCCATAGTTTTCCCCCAACTAATCAAAAAAGAAATATCAAGTGCATGACCTCTGAACTAGAATTATAACGTCACAAGTTTCAAGTGCAATATTTCAAGAGAGGGTACAAGAGAGAGTAATTACATAATTCTCAACTTCATGAATATGTACATTTGCACTGACTAGTGAGCTTACCAAATTGAGAGACTATTTGCTGACCTACTAGATCTACAAGAATTTGTTTTACTGTTGTTGGTGATTGCAACATATACAATGTACCCATTCCATAGTAGTTTTCTTCTTTATTAAGTTTACAGTACAGTGGTTGAGGAGTTTTGGTCTGAACTGGAAGTGTAGATGGGGCATGATAATTTGACATTTGAGTGTCAGATGATTTCTTTACATACCAGGTCATACGTATCTGCTGCCCATTTAGGGGAGAAGACAGGTGGAATGCCCTCTCTTCCTTTCCCCCAAAGCCAGATGAATGGTGGTTAGTATCATCCACTCAAATAAAAAAACAATACCATTTTGTATCTCAATTATTTGATTTTTTTTTTTTTTTTTTTTACAAGTATGTGGATTGATGGGCAAAGTTAGGTGGGGCCCAGTCAAGTTTTTGCACAATTGAAAGATGAGAACTGTATTTGTCTGTTTATTCAGTACTTGTATATCTAAGTACAGTAGAACCTCAGATTTACAAACCCCTCGGGAATGGAGGTTGTTTGTAACTTTGAAATGTTCGTAACTGTGAACCAAATGTTATGGCTGTTTTTTCAAAAGTTAACAACTGAACAGTGACTTAATATACCTTTGAAGCTTTACCATGCAGAAGAAAAATGCTGCTTTTAACCATATTAATTGAAATGAAACAAGCACAGAAACTTTCCTTACCGTGTCAAAGCTTTTTTTCAACTTTCCTTTTTTTTTTCTTTTCTTTTTTTTTTTTTAAATAGTTTACGTTTAACACCATAAACATGTATTTTATGGACTGTATTTGCATTTTTTGTTTTTTTTTCGTCTCTGCTGCTGCCTGATTGCATACTTCCAGTTCCAAATGACGAGTGTAGTTGACCACGCAGTTCGTAACTCTGGTGTTCATAACTCTGAGGTTCTGTTGTACTGAGATGCATTATAGTTGCCCAGATAACCGATAATGAGGAATTATATTTTTATTTCACTTTGCTCCATTGCCCACCTCATCTTGAACATCTCAAAAAGTGCTGTGGACAGACAAAACCATATCTTTTCCCAGGATCTTTAATTTGAAAATGCTTCTGTTTGCCACAAACTACAGACTTGGCTACTAGGGCCTCTGAATTAAAGAAGGCCTGAAAAGGATTCTCTCTCTTCTTCCTAGCCCATGGGTTGAAGGAGTGACACAGTAAATACTGAGATGGGAAATGTGTATCACTAAGACATGTCACGAATCTGAAGCAAGGACAGCCCTTGGAAGCAAACTGTTTGAACCCTGACCTCTTCACTGTGCAATTTGCCACAACTGTTTCCAAAGATACCCAAGAAGAGACCAGACAATAATTGTTTAGTATAACAGAATTATTCATGCTTGTACTGTTCATTTATGTTATTCCTTCATGGGAGTAATTATATTGGTGAGTTTAAAGATTAATAAAAAGGATTTTAACAAAACTGACAAAAGAAGTGACCTATAATTATGTACCATTGAAAGGAATGATTAGGACTCCCAGAATTCCTTGGCATGCAGATCAAATCTCTGACAAGTTCAAACAATTTTCACAGAAAGAATAACTAAACTGTTAGGGAAAACATCAGCAGGTATCCATCCTCTTTCTCAGTAGATTCCCGTGAATTGCTGAGGAATTCTGTGAATTGCTGATTGTTCATAGTTACAAACTCATTTCACTGGGAGCTAAAGATGTGCAGTAGTTCACATTATCATGCCCTACATCATCGCAGACCTGATCTGCATTGAAGGAAGTCAGTGTAAGTTATGGGCATAATCCAACCCCTACTGAAGTAAGTAATGACTCCCAATCAATTTCAATACGAGTTGGATCAGACCTTTTGCCGCTGACTACAGTGACATGAGGATCAGGCCTGATCAGATTCATCTTATCTCCACGAAAAGAGAGAGATTAACAAAAGCCCATTTCAAAATAAAGATTAACAAATGTGGGAAAGAAACACGGAAGACCCAAAGAAAAGTATTTTTGTGGACATTTTATATTCCTGATCTAGTTAATATTCTTGAAAAGTTTATGGAATTCAGCAATGTGAGGTAAACAATTGAAGTCAGATACCTTTTAAGATGTACTGTAGTTTTCAATTTTGCCTGAAAAGTTGGAACACACAGCAGACCTGACTGTGATCTCAATTAGTTCAGTTTTACACTGGTGAAAATCTATTTACTTCAGTAAAGTTACTCTTGACTAATAAAGAACGTGAATGAGATAAGAATCAGATCCAGCAGCTGTCCCTGTATATTTCATTCTTTCCCACTTGGCACAGAGTAATTTATTAATGGTGATCCTAAAGGAACATATTTCAATAAGGCTCCATTGTTTTTTTTAGACTGTAAATTCTTTGGGTACAGGGATTGCCATTAAGTATATGTTTGAACAGAACCTGGCACACCAGGGCGTCAACTTGGATGGCCTCTAGGCACAACCACAACATTAATGTTAAATAATGATAATAAATGATAAGACACCCTGAATTATTTAAAAAATAGGAACAAGGTTTAGCCTATACTAAAAAAAAAAAAAAAAAAAAAAAAAAAATTCAATAAAATATCCAGCTTCCAGAAGTCATCCCATTGTGAAATTCAAATGGGAATAATTCAACTAGCTTTCTTTTTCTTTTTCCAGGAAGACAGTAAAAAAGGGATAAGGATACCAACCGTACTGTACTTCCATAAAAAAAAAAATACAGAATTTAATTTTACAAAGTGCTAATTCATTTGGACCCTCAACCAAAAAAAAATCATCATCTAGTGGGAAAATCCTCCACATTTTCTTTTTTGATACTACAAGATGCTAGAGACCAAGGTGAGTCTCAGATCACTGAACAGCAGAACCTGCTAAATGATTGTGACATTTATAGAACCTTAATTTACAGGAAGAGATTTCAGTTCAGTTTGCTAAATCAGATGGTGTAGCTAACAAAAGGTCTTCTTATAAAGAGGAAAAGGACCTTAATGACAGTGCTGGTTTGCCCTATACCCCCAACTTCACAAACCTGAGATTTCCTGACCTGGTCATTTTTACTATAGCTGGGTAGCATCAGTCTTGAGAAAAGTTGTACTACAAGGGTAAAATATAAGACAGTGGCTGTATGGGTAGGAGGAATAATAAGAGTTTAAAAGGGCTGATGCAAAAATGGGGAGGAGAGGGGAGAGAAACAAAGAAAAAGAAAAACCCATCATACCGAGGAAATATCAAGAAAGAATTAATTCTCAAAGCTGTGCAAATTCCTGTGGCCATCAGAATCAGTGGCAGTCCACAAACAGTGCACTAAATAAAATGATAATCCATGTTGCCAAAAATCTGTTAAACTGTGTGATATTCATTTGACCTGTGCTTATACTGGAGGAGGTCCAATACTTTTAAATAATTAACCTGAATACTTCTGGTTGATGCATACGGACTATTCTAATTGCATTATCTGTTAGATGCATCATCTAAGAATTTCTCTCTTCTTGGGTAATTACAATGTATACAGATAGTCTCCTCTTCTTTTGAGTAATTCCATCATAGAGTATCCCAATCCTAATATGTTCAATAGTACATTAAATTAAATATATTTCTCAAACAATTAATCTATTATATAACTGCCGGTAAATAAAATTTAAACATAGTATGATCAACAGCATAATTCAATAACTGCTAATAGTTAACGCTTTGAGGGAAGTTCCTGCTTTCAGCAGTACTGGAAAACCAAAGACCTCATATCTCACTTTCATTGACTACAAAATATGCTAATTGTGAATCCAGTAATTCAATCTTTTGTGGAATGTGTACTCGGTCTGAATCTTTAGCCACATCTATGTTAATTAGTTTGGATCTAAAATCATAATACTGTAGTAGGTCTTTGGTACTCCATATAGTCGTCATCTACACTGCATAAAATCTGTGGTAATAAAAAATTTGCATAGATACAAATTCATTAAACTTAAAAGCAAAGCAAAAATACATCTAAGCACAAGAGATTGCAAACTAAACTAAAATGATAAAGGCCTAGAAATTTTAGTTTTTTTCCTCAATAGTTAAAAACAGAAACATAGCTTTATGTAATGTTTTTGGTTAACCACGCTACTAATATGTTAATTATATCATTACATGATTTCTCAAGAACAACATGTAATTCCATTTATTTATTCTCTATAGAGGCAGAGGAAAGAAGTAGATTAAGAAGCTGTTAAGATGATAAAATGACAGCCAATGCAAATTTATTTTTGTGATATAGCATGCAAGATTTGTAAATGTTATTATAAAACAGTAGCAGCAAAGTAGCTACAGACACTGAATGGAAGAAATAATACTAAGACATTAGAAAGTCTGAAGGAACCGGGGGGGGCGGGGGGGATGGAGGGGAGAGTTAAAGGCTTCATCTAAACTGCATTAAAAAGAGAATCTGACAGTAAATCAAGTCAAAGGTAAGGACACGTACCACTATTAAAGCACTCAAATTGTTATAAAAGTTAGCCTATAACCTGGAAGCAGACTGCTAAAGAATTATTTGCTACACCACTGTGTTTGACTGAACAGCTAATTATGCGATTACAAAGACAACTGTTAGCAAATTAGACCCTTATCTTCAGTTTTCCAGAAGACACCTCAAAGTATTCCATTTTCATATAATCTAAACCCTAATACAGTCATATGCACTGGTGGTATCTCACTGAATTCAATGGGGATGTAACAATATACTATGACATGATAATTTGGCCCCATAGCTTTCTGTCTTTACTTCAGAAAGTTATGCTACTTAGAAGGTAACCAATGAAGACTTGGGAATACAAAAACATTCCTATATCAAAGGGCTATGCTGAGATTAACTAATGCTTTCAAAGCAGTTTGAAGTTAAAAAGCACTACATAAATGCTAAGCATTATTATTACCAGAGCACTAAGTTATTCCATATTATATATATATTTTTAAACATACTATTTAATTTTTTTCATTATTTGTAAAGAACCATGATAAATTCTGTATTTACCAATCTTTTAGGTAGCAACAGTGCACATGCAGAAATATTGTAGTTAAACCATTATTGCAAATGCTTTCCTTGTAATTCAAGCAATAGGATCTCAAGAAAAACGTCAAAATTACGCCAAATCCTTCAGACATCAAGTCTTAACTAAACAACTTCTATAGACAGAAATTATTTTTAAAATGATTAAAATTTTCATCCCATATTAACATGACATAACCTATATTCGGGAAGAGGCTGTTGGGACTTAATATATTATCTGAAAACCACCTTTTCCCTTCTTCAAACCTCGTGATTAATATGAATTTTTTTTAATTATCTGTTAATATGACCATCTCAATTTTAAGTCAGGCTAAAATGGGTGGATAAGCTGTTGCTGAGGGCCAAATGAATGTACCCTCTGGAGTTTTATAATACAACCGACAATTATCTTAATATTTGAAATGCAGCTGTGGCATATGACAATTGTATTAAAGTATGATGGGCATTGACAAGCTAGGATCTATATAAAGGTCATTCAAATATTTCTGTGTTGTCTCTCTTTCATGAGTGATCATGTTTGAAAGTTACAGAGGAGGTAGCTGCCCCTCATTAGACTATCTAGCCAGTGGCTATTCACCATCTCATCATTCTAACTGCTGCCAGGTTCCCCCAGATGAACCGTTTCATTTTAGCATCATTTTGTAACAGTAGATCTAACTGTAAGAAAAGACAGCAGGCTCAAATATAGATCATAACAGACTTTTATCTCAAAAGGAGACACAAAAACAGAAAGTCTAAGCCAAAACATGAGTTTAACCAAGCAAAGGACATAAAAGGTAATAAGAAGTAGTTCTTTAAATGCATTGAGAGCAAGAGAAAGATGAAGGAAAGTGTAGTTCCTCTATCTAGCTGAAAAGGAGCATCAATAACTCAGGAGATCAAGAAGGTTGAAGTTAAATGCCTATCTTGCTTCAGTCTTCATTAAAAAAGTTTAATGATAGCCAGATATTCAACTCAATTAATATCAACAACAAGGAAATGCAAACAAAACAAAACAAAGGAAATAACAGCTTAAAGAATATTTAGGTAAGTTAAATGTATTCAAGTTGGCAGGCCATGATGAAATTGGGTACTTAAAGAACTAGCTGAAGTTGTCTCAGAACCATTAGTCACGTTATTGCCAAGAACTCATATAGCATAGGTATGGTTCCAGAAGACTGGAGAAGGGCAAACACAGCACCTATGTTTAAAGAGTGAAACAAAGACGACCTGGGGAACTATAGAGCAATCAGTCTAACTTTGATACCTGGAAAGATCCGGAACAAATTATTAAACAATCAATTTGTAAGCATCTGGAGGATAATAGGGCTATAAGGAATAGCTAGCATGGATTTATCAAGAGCAGATCATGCCAAACCACCTTAATATCCTTCTTTGATAGGACTGCTGGCCTAGTGGATAGAAGGAAGCAATAGATGGGATATATCTTGATTTTAGTAAGGCTTTTGACAGTCTCACATAACACTTTCATAAGCAAATGAGAAATGCAGTCTAGATTAATTTGCTATAAGGTGGGTGCACGACTGTTTCAGAGACCTTACTCAAAGACTAGTTATCTGTGCTTCAATGTTAAACTGGGAAGGTATACCTAGAGGGGTCCCAAAAGGGACAGTCCAAGGTCTGGTAAAAATCAATATTTTCATTGATGCTTTCAGTAAGGACAGGATTAGAATTCAGAGGACCTTGACAAATTGGAGAATTGGTCTAAATTCAACAAGATGAAATTAAATAAATACAAGTGCAGAATACTTCACTTAGGAAGGAAAAATCTAATCATAGAATCATAGATCATTAGGGTTGGAAGGGACCTCAGGAGATCATCTAGTCCAACCCCCTGCTCAAAGCAGGACCAATTCCCAAATGGCCCCCTCAAGGATTGAACTCACAACCCTGGGTTTAGCAAGCCAATGCTCAAACCACTCAGCTATCCCCTCCCCCCTTAGCACAATTACAAAGTGGGGAATAACCAGCAAGACAGTAGTACTACTGAAAAGGATCTGGAGATCACAAACTAAATGTGAGTCATCAATGTGATACAGTTGTGAAATAGGCGAATATCATTCTGGGGTGTATTAACAGAAGTTTTGTATGTAAGACATGGGAGGTAATTGTACTGCTCTATTCGGTACTGGTGAGGCCTCAGCTGGAGAACTGTGTCCAATTCTATACACCACACTTCAGGAAAGGTGTGGACAAACTGGAAAGAGCCCATAGGGCTGCAACAAAAATGATAAAAGGTTTAGAAAACCTGACCTATGATGAAAGGTCTTGAGAAAACACAACTGTGGGGGGGACCTAATAGCAGTCTTCAAATATGTTAAGGTCAGTTATAGAGAGGACTCTGCTCAACTGTTCTCCCTGTCCACTGAAGGGAGGACAAAAAGTAATGGGCTCAATCTACAACAAGGGAGATTTAGGTTAGATATCAGGAAAAACTTTCTAACTATAAGGGTAGTTAAGCACAGGCACAAACTTTCAAGGGAGGTTGTGGCATTTCCATCACTGGAAGTTTTTAAGAACAGGTTGGGAAACATATATCAGCAATGATCTAAGTGTACTTGGTCAGTTCTTGATGCACTGGGCTGGACTTGATAAGTTGTCGAGATCCCTTCCAGCCCTAGACTTCAGTAATTCTTTTCTTACAGTTATATTACCCCATTCGTCACCCCCACTATTTGTCTTTATCTTAGGCAGTGCCCCAAGCAGCCACAGTCCCAAACACACTCCAGTATCCAGATTTGCCACATCTCTAGGCTGACCCACCACTGATCTCCAGAGGTAGAGAAATTGCAGCTCAGAGTGAGGATCTCTTCCAGAATCAGTGATATTAAAAGTCCATCCTTTGACAGGAGGGAGGGGGCTGTTAACAAGCCAAAATAAATACCTTACTTTCCAAAATGTATTAGTTAAAATCCCACTCTAAACTATTATTTTAATATTTTATGGAGATATATGTACAGTCATTCCTACAATTAAATATGACTTTAAATATAATAACGTCAACTTTTTAAAAAAGTTTTCCTTTACTGAAAGCCAAAAGTAGCATTCTTTAATCCAAGAGCTGTACCTAATTTCCTTGCTAAACCAATAACCATTGTAAAAAATGACTCAAGTTTGAACAAGGGATAGCAGTATTAAAAATTTAGAACTAGGAAAACATCAGCATGGATATCTTGATCTTTCAGAAACGAGTAAAAACAGGAGGGTAGCTTTGCAAAACTTCAGACTGCACATTTAGGAAGCTATCTTTGTTGTAATTTCAGCGGCAGAAATCCCTTTAACTCACACAGGGATCATATACAGTATATAGCATACTCCAGATGTCAAAGTTATTGAGTGCTAAAAGAAAAAGTGTCATAATACAGGAGTCCCAGTTTATTCCTGAAGTTTTAGATTCCCTAAAAAAAAAAATCCTAAATATTGCTTGACTGTCAATCTACACCTCTACACAGTACATTCAAAAATGAGGCAGAGCAGCTTGCATTCCAGTGTATGCAGAAAGAACAAAAATAGCAAACAGGAACTTAGAGAAGAGTGATGGCATGTAAAGATGAAGCCCACTTACGGCGTATAAGTAGCCTTTATCAGAGTCAATTGAAATCATCTGATTTGTGGAACTGAGGATTTTATAATGAACATAGAACTTCTTTTCATGTAAGAAAATGGTGCGGTGATAACACAAACTACCTTCAAATAGGGAGGACACAAAACTATAAGTATCCTGCACATAACACTGGTCTACAATTTTTGAGAAGTCGTCTGCTTCAGAGATAAAATGTGCTGTTTATTATGTATTTTGATGTGCTGAATTCAAATATGACAATTAAAACAACTGATTGGCTACTGTTTCTAAGATATTTAAGTTTTTACATTTTATGTCTATGTATATTGTATAGATAGTAGAGTTTTAATCATAAATTGTAAACCTAG
>NC_133783.1:1341438-1516413 GCF_003597395.2 Chelonoidis abingdonii | reverse complement strand
CTGTCTCCTGATTGGTTCTCTGGTCAGGTGACAGCCAGGCTTACTGAACTTGTTAACCCTTTATAGTCAAAGAGATATAAAGTACTTCTGTGCTATTAACTTTTCTTATCTGTTTATGACAGCATCATTTTTGTTCTCAGTGACCCAGAATTAGTAAAGTTTGACTACATTTATTTCAGAAGCATTTTGGCTGTAGAGCAATGTAATTAAGTGTCATTAAAGGTATTGCATTATCACTTTGCAGATAGAATGGCTCTAAATTTCTCAGGTATATCTTGCACATTGTGATAAATGGCCCTTGCAAGAGAATGCCATTCTGGAGAGGGAAAGCTGGGTTACATGGGAAAGCTGATGAGTTACATGTTGAGAGAGTTCAGTCAGCTGATCGCTCAGTTAAAAGCCTGAACTTCTGTCTGGGAGCAGTGCAACACTGGAACTTCCTCAAGAAATTCCTGTGGCGGTCCTCCCCTGAACACCCTGTTGGTACAATGCTAGACCTCCTTGAACTACATGAGTCCTTCAACTGCAGAAACTAATTGAACAAAGTTAGGAGAGAAACCAAGCTATTGTTTCCAGTATATGGGCACACTGTACTTTCAGTAAATCAAAATAAACAAACTTTACATTTCCACTGAAGCCCGCAAAAGCACTGTCCTCTGTATACCCAAGAAATTTGATATGAAAGAGACTCAACAGAAAGTATGAAGTATTAATAAATAATAAAAGATCATAATAGCAGAGTTCTTATTGAAGGTGATTTTATCAAATATAAGTGGAGCGATTACCTGCCATTCTGTATGCCGTTTACAACATAGTAGAACAGAAAAGAGTACAGGGCTGGAGACATCAGTCCTGTGAAAGGATGCATTTTAATATGATAATGAAGCTTGGGAAAAGCACTTGGGGTAGAAAACAGATCAGCAGAACTGTTAAAAGCAATTGGTTACTACAGTACTGATCTCATGTGGAAAATTTGCCATAACATATGGATGACTTAAAATTGACAGGACGGGAAGAAGGGACTCTCTAAACTTATCAAAAAAAGGGGATATCACAGAGTGCAGTAACTACTGTATCATCTTCCTGATAATATTGCGCTACATAATTCAGGATCACATGAACTGAATGATAGAAGCAGAACTACCACCAGAACAAGCTGTCATATCATTGAAAAATGCAGCGCATATAATCACGCACTGACTCTGTGTTTCATTGACTGCTCCAAAGTGTAGGATACCATTTGACATGACTGTCTCTGGAAGATACTGGCAGACATGGGGATTCCGAAGCACCTCACTGAGCTCATTGCAAATCTCTACTGCCAACAATAGACCATGGTGTAAACAACAGGTGTGACAATGAGTGATTTTCCACTGGGCATGGTGTGAGTCAAGACTGCATTCTGTTTCCAAGTCTTTCCAACATGTATGCAGAATTTATTATTAGACAAGCCTAGGAAGATTTGGATAAAGTGGAAGGAAGTAGGATTTACACTGCTGGATACCTCTTAACTGACTTCAGAAATACTGATGATACAACTGTGACTCAGAGGCCCAATGGTGTCAACTGGCAAAGGGTTAACTGTTCTTTATAAGCAACTCCTGTCTCAGGCTTGGCAAACTCACCACACCATTTTCTTGATATTTATCCATACAGGATAGCATGTGAGGTCTATACTGAAAGCTTGTACCTCATTGATACTCAGATCATTGTGATGTGTGTGCACAGGTAATATTTAAGGAATGATGTAACTATATTGAAAATTAAGCTCTTATGGTCTTGGAATGAAAGTGAGTCACCAGGGAATATGTTTCAGCGATGGCCCATTAAGTGGGAGGGAGTTGTCACCCCTCCTTAGCTAGCTAATGATGTAATGTATTGCTTAACTTTTCACCAACCAAAAAAGTCAACGGAAAAACCTCCAAGACACTCCTGGAAGTGAAAAGGAATGATACAACAGTGCAGGGATCGCTCTATCTGTGAATAAAGACATATTCATTATATCACAGGGTGAAGAAAGACACTCTGGATCCATTCATTAAGGAGGTACCTTGATGAGAGGGGGTGCTTCATGACAGACTGGATTCTAGCTGCAAAGACTAAACTTTGGACTGAAAATCTACTTAATAATATAGTTACCTTTCCTATCTAATAAAGGGTAGGCCCTAGTTCGCGTTTTATTTTTTGTTTTGTATGTAACCATTTGTTTCCACCACTCATGCGTGTTTCTCTTTGAATCTCTGTTGTTTCTTAACTAAATTTCCTTTTATTTTACTATAATTGAACTCGAGAGTTGTGTGTGATACAGGAGCAGTAGGCTATGGTAAAACTGGTAAATTGGAGTTCACTGTTTCTTTAGGAACAGTGGATCTGGATTTCTATGGGTAACCAGTGATCAAGGGCTGTATACCACTGGGTGACATTTTGAAGAGAGTCGAGAGCTGGGGTCCATCTATTGCCAATCTCTTGCATCTCAGGGCAAAGGAAGGACTGAGTGGCTGACAGGCTTGTTCTCTTAGGAAGTTTACACTCAGCTAGCAAAGGGAAGACTCCCTCATGCTGGAGGCAGGCGGCAACGGGATAACTCATAGCCATGGGTGCCATATTCTTTGCCTCAAACATCAGTGCAGTGTAATAAATGTTGGAGTCTGCAAAAATAGTGAGGAACAGGGACTATCCCTGAACTTGGCAAGAACAAAATGCATGTATGTTGATACAATCAATTATAATAGGACGCAAATGGACATCACGATTAATCATCAAGCTATAGAGGCAGTTGTTGAATTTAATTATGTGGGATCATACATATTCAATCAAGGAGACTGTTTCAAAGAAATTGAAAGATGACTAGGGATGGCTCCTTCAGCCATGGTCTCCCTTACGGAAGTGTGGAATCATTGTAGCATCTCAAAATACACAAAGGTTTGACTGGTGAAAAACTTAATTTTTTTCCATAGTGACTTAGAGGAGAATCCTGGGAAATTACTGCTGCTGACAAGAAGAAAATTGGAGCCTTTCAGAAGCGGTGCTGGCAAAGAGTTATGTAGTTCTTGGACAGAAATTTGAAATATTACAGGAATCAGATCAGGTGTACAGATAGAAATAACCTTGAGAAAGGTATCATGGAAGGAAGAGTGGCAGGTCATCATACTAGGTGACAAGCAGTGAAGAGATGGACAGACGGCATGTGGAAGATCACCAGAAGGTCAGCTGCTGAGTGTCAGTGACTGGTATGTGGGTGGTTGTGCCTAGAATTGGAGCAGGAATCAAGCCTAGTCCTTACACCTGGAGTCAGTAGCCAAGAACAGGAGCCAAGGATCAAATCCAGAGTCAGAAATTTGAACTAAGGGTCAGAACCAAAGTCAGAGGCCAGATGGCAGAGCCATGCATCTGAGCCTGAGTCAGAAGTCACCAATCAGAGCCGAGGCACAGAGCCTGGGGAGAGGCATGGCAGGGACAAGACCGGGGCCGAGGCAGGACCAGGACAAAATATGGTGGGAACAAGCAGGAGCTATTGCAGCCACGGGAAAATGCTTTAAGCAGCTACTGAACTGCTGCTGGGCTTAACGGCCAGTCTGCTGACTCTTCCAACCGATCAGACCATGTAGCCAGTCAGCAGAGGTGGTGCTAGCTCACTGGGGGCCTACACAGGAATATTTTGGGCCCCCCTTCCCCCACACAACTCATAATAAAAAGTGAATAGGGGCCTCTTAGAGCTGCTCGGAGCCCTAGGCAATTGCTTAGTCTGCTTATGTCTAGCACTAGCTCTGCTAGTCAGGCAGTTTACAATAGGCGAGCTGCACTCATTAGGCTGTCTATATACTAGGTCTGCTGCAGGCCCTGATTCCTGATGCTGAGCATGTGAAGTTAGCTTTGTCAAGAAGGCTTCCAAAAATTCTGCTAGGATGTCACCAGTATTGAGACGTGACTTTACTTACAGAAAATTGTTCTCCATTTTGGAAAAGATTTGTACAGAAATCCTATCAAATTCTAAGCATTTGGAGTCTATCTTTTCTAAACAGGAAAGAACATCAGATAATAAACTAAACTTTATAATTCATTTTAAGTACCTATCAAATAACAAAATATAAAAAACATGCTCAGCCAAATCTATTCTAACTAGAGTAATATTCACCAACAATAAGTAATAACTGTCATATCCAACCAGCCAAAACTATCTAAAATAGTATTTATAAGACCCTGATCAGCATAGTTTTTTATTTATTTATTTTAATTTATAGTATCTCAGTGCCTCTCAATACTTCCCTCTATCAAAAGCCTCAGGAAAAAAAGTGAGCTATGAAGTGTACAATGCAGCCAAATGTGTGGGGACTGAGATCCAGAGTCAAGGATAACTCAGAGAATGTTCCTGGCCACTAACCTTCTCCCTTTTACACTGACAGGGTGTTAGCAAGAATGCCTCTTCTGATCACAACTGGTGGTATCACAAAGAGAGACAGCTGATCTCTCAAATGACAGATTCCAAATGATGTAGGGCTAGGCCTTTCCAACTCAAAACTAACCCTTTAAAATCTTCTCAAACAAAGCAGCCAGTGAAAACTACAGAGCACTGGTGTGTGTTGTGCTGTCTGAATAAGGTGCCTTTTAATACAAGGGGCAGCTGTACGCTGCACCAACTTCTGCTTTTGAACGGTACCAAAGCTTAACTCCATAAAAAGAGCTTATTACTGTAGTCTAGTGACAAAAATATGTATAACTGTAGCAAGATACACATGTGAAAGAAATGTGGCTTTCTTTTTGCCCACTGGAGATGGAAAAATCAAGTTTTGCTCCCGGGTGCTAAATGAGTATCCAAGAAAAGGGCAGGATAGAAGATGACAACTAATGTGACATTTGGCCATCTACACACGGCCAGAAGGCTATGCTCATTTGGATGCAGATGTTGCTACTTTCATCTATGCAACTTCACATTTGGACTACTGCAACATCTTGGAGCAATGGTTACCTATCCCAGACAGATTTAAAATGTTAGTTTTCACCTATAAAGTCCTCCATAGCCTGGGACCAGTCTACCTATAAGCCCATCTTTCTCTCTTTCTAAGACACAGTGCTACAGTTGTAATCGGTAGAAACCCTTAGGCTTTCCTCAATCCTCCTCAATAAAATAGAAAGACGGTTGTTGGCAGAGCATTTTCTTAAAGGGCCCCAGAGCAACCAAAACTATTAGTACAGATCCAACACTCCATACGCAAATCTGAAAGCAGGCTGACTCAAAACAAGGATATGTGAGGATTCCAGATACTCCATCACAACTATCGCAATAAACGTACACTGAAAAGGAAAACTTGACACAAGGTTAATGGTTAGCAAGATCATTAGACTCAAGAGGGGTGAGGGGTGTAAAACAGAGATTTCACAATGGCTCTCTTAGTGACAGCTGGCACTGTAAACCAATAAAATAAAGATGATGACACTGATAAGTACTTCTCCATTTGACTGAGATGATAATCTTGGATACCAAAAATGGTACAAATTAGATTTGTCATTTTAAGTCACTTCTCTCAGAATTACTGAATTTTGATTTTTTCATAGACATACACTCATCACACCTCTTACATTAAATATCCAAAAATTAACTGTTCTGCTAATCACTACTGCCTTAGCAAATCAATGAGCAGTACAATGTCCACTACTACGTGACAGCAACTCTTTCCTCTTAGAGTCTAATGACCACATTTCAGTAATTAATGAACCAAACACAGCTCAGTTAATCCCATTACTGCAGTAAGGATCTATTCTCTTCTTGATGTGCATGCATAACTCCCATTAACATTAATGGAAGTTATGAATGTTTATCATAGTGGTAATAAGCTCTTTTGAATGTACAGTGCACAACCTACCTGGGGATGTGAAATGGTTCCATTAGGATACATTGCATTCCCTGCTGCAACATCATGGAAAAAAGATTGTACACACAATGATATGACTCTGAAAGGGTAGTCATACTGCAGGAGATCTATGGAATGACTATAAGCATGAGTATGTGTCACAACTGTTGTGCACGCCATATTTTCTTTTTTAAAACAGTATCAGATTTTTAATCTTCTGGGATTTTTATGTGCTAGTGGACTAACAAGGTGATGGACAAACAGGTAAACAGCTGTCCTAATTTTGAAAGCCTTAAGAGAACAAGCTATAGAACTGCACAGGATATTACTATAGTACAAAGCATTAAGCGATGGGGAAAAAATAATCAGATCAATGGGCTCACAGTGCAATTCCAAGGAATATATCAATAAAAGGCAGCACACAACTGATGACAAAGAAAAAGAGAAAGAAAGGAAGGAAAGAAAGAAAGAAAGAAAGAAAGAAAGGAAAAGTAGCAAGGTCCCCTGAAGCTAAGACATTTTGGGAAAAGAAGCCAGAGCCTACGAGAATGGGAAAGGGACAGTAGCTAAGTACTTAGAATAAGAGATCACAACACTTCCCCCTACACTAAAGCAAAAATTAGATATATAAATCTAGCACTGCAAAATCTGCCTAATACAAAACATGCTTGCAACTTGTATCTTTGTCTTGTGATATTGTTACCTCATGAAATCTGGAGCCCTAGTTATAACAGGCTGAGTTAAACAAAGTCAACATAGCCAAAATAAAGGGCTTCAATTTAAGATCTATTATAGTTTTTCAGTTTTCAAATGTAAATTAACACCTAGAGTGTTTTTAAAATACCCCTTAACACTGATATCTGTGCACAATTTTAGAAAGGTATTTTGTGTACTATATGCATGAAATATTTTAAAACTCTCACTATAACTCGGGATTCTTTCAGACACAAAAGAAAAGTTTATTTGAAAGGCTGCCAAAATTACTTTTATAGCTGACATGAAACTGACACATTAACCTGCTAAATATTTGTGCAAGTACGAACAACCACGCAAACGGTATCAGAGACAGTGACTAGAAGAACAAACAGCTGCTGGTACTTCAGCATTCCCTTCTGCTAGCAAAGCTAATATGGTTGGCAACAGAAGTTACACCCGCTTTATAACACTACTACTACCTTTGGCAAGCGTATGTTCTAAATGGAAATATTCCAGCAACGAATTTTCCAAAAGATGTTGTGTGATTCATTACACAAAGGTCAAAACCAAATAAACTATATGTTTCATTGCAAAAAAGCTTGAGAATTATCAAAATTACGCATATACATATACGTGTATATATAGTACATGACTATTTAAGATTAATATCACTTGGGTTCAGAAATTAGTGACCATAAATCAAGAGGCTATTTTGACTATTAGTAGATTGTGAAATATAATTGAAATATATTAATTTCAACTGGTATATGTGATAGTATATGTGAACTGATCTGAGGACAGCCATTATCAGAAATGTCACTTTTCAGCAAACTCTGGCCGCATAAGGGGAGGTTACTCACTTCATGCAAAAACCAATGTTCTTCAAGGTGTGGCCCCCTATGGTTGCTCTACGTCAGTGTTCCTGTGCCCTTAATCGGAAATTTCTGATAGCAGTGTCTGTTTGGCCCATGCATGCACCCCATATATCCTCGTGCCTCGCACCTACGTTATATGGGCTTGCGTGAGCAAACCACCCTCAGTTCCTTCTCCATCACAAAGACCCATAAGGGAAACACTGAAGCAGAAAGGGTGGTGGTGCAGCACTCTCAGGTGAATACATCTCAAAGTTGTACTGTGGGTACTTCAGAAGCTGAGTAAGTTCTCATTCTTGTTGGATTAGTGTCCCTGTGGGGGCTCAACTTCAGATGACTCCCAAGCAGTACCCGCTTTAAGGAGGTGGGAAGTTCAGATCAGAATCCAATAGAGAAGAGATAACTGCATTGCCACAGGTACCAAAGCATAATGATTTGAAAAAGTATGAACAGCGGACCAAGTTACCACTTCTTGAGTAGTTCAGTGCAGTTTTGGGGAAAAACTGGAAGATGAAAGGTTTGATTAATATGAGATTCTGAGGACACCTTCGGTAAAAATCTTGGCTGTCCTGTAAGTGTGGCGAGCTATTTTCAGACACACTCATCTTCACAGATGCAGTAACCATCCCAAACACATCATATGGAGGCTGCTTGGAGGGCTTGGCCACAGCCCTCCCCTCATCAAGGATCACCAGGAACTCCTTTCTGGGCTCCTCTGGCAGTAAGTCCAAGAACTTGGCCATAGATGGCCAAATATTAAAATCATTACGGCCAAATATGACCTGATCTTGGCCACTCTCAGCTGGTGGCTGGCTGTAGAATAAATCTTTCTGCCAAAGAGATCAAGCCTCTTTGCCTCCTTATTCTTAGGCATTGATCCTGGTTGGCCCTATCTATTGCCCTCATTGGCTACTTATACAACCAGTGAGCTTAAAGCCGGGTGGATATACAGATATTCAAACCCCTTACCAGGGACACAGCACTTTCTATCTGCCAGTTTGGAGAAGGGGAGCAGGGAGTTTGCCACAAGGTCTTGATCAGTTTTACCACTCCCTTGTGGATGGGTAATGCCACACTGGAGGGGGCTGCTGCACTTAATACATCGAACAGGGAGTCAGAGGACTCAGCCAATTCCTTGGTTTCCAGCCCCACATTTGATGCCACTCTTTTTAATAGCTGCTGGTGGGCCCTTGCATCATCCTGGGGAGCTGTGTGGTAAGGGCCCGCTATCGCCTCACCAGGCAAAGATGAGGAGGTGAGTATAGACGAGTCTGCCAAATCCACTGCCTCTGCCAGGGGAATCTCAGCCAAGGCTGGCTTCACCTTGGGACCATGCTCTGACTCTGTTTCCGAGTCCAGGAGACTGTTGCTGACTGGTCTTTTGGATACCCCAGAGACCAACCGGTGCCCTTGCGATGGTTAGGAAAAACTCCAGGGGTCCCATAATTGCCAGAGAGCCAGCCACTGGCCCTCAGGCCATGCAGCCACTGGTGGCCCAGACAGAAATGCCAATGCGCCTGGTGGGTGGCACTGGCCTGCAGACAGGTCTTCCTCCTCACTTTCAGAGCCTGAGGGAGGGGGAGACTTGTCTGGGGGATCAGGACGGTACCGATGCTGCCTGTCTACCCCGTTCCCATGGGCCCCCTCTGTGTACCTTGGCAGAGAACCTGTACTGGCACGATGGCTCTTGGTACTGCGACTCCGGTGACCAGTGGCTGTGTTTGGTGGATCAGCGATGGTACCCCAGCGGTCGACACCTCACACTTTGAGAGCAGTGCTGCTCTGTGGACCACGAGCAAGTACAGGAATCAGAGGATCGATGTCTGAAACCGTCGATGTACCAGCAATCTGGAGATGGGACTCTGGGGACTGGCATCTGGACTCTTTGGAGCGGTGCTGTGAGCTTGGAGGCCGACCATGCCGCTCCAGGGACCAATGCTGAGACCCCAGGGATTGGCAATATGCCTCCACAGATCTGCGCCAATATCCCTAAGTCTCTTTTCTTTCACTTCACCCCAGTCTCTATGCCCAAAGACATATACATAGTCTTTGACTGACCGATTTCATGACAATGAGCAATGAAATATGTTATTGGATAAATATTTTTAAATAAATACATTTACTCAAGATTAAATAAGAACATAAGAATGGCCATACTGAGTCGGATCAGTGGTCTGTCTAGCCCAATACCCTGTCTTCCAACAGTGGCCTGTGCCAGAGACTTCAGAGGGAATGAACAGAACAGGGCAACTGAATGATTCATCTCCATTGTCTAGACTCAGCTTCTGGCAGTGAGGGGTTTAGCAACAACCAGAACATGAGGTTGTATCCATGACTACGTAACACACTTTTATTTAGTTGTATCAGATTAACAGATTGTTCTATAAATGTATAAAGAAGAATGTATTGTGCCGAGTAATAACCATTAGTTTATGCTCAATTTAAATCACGTCTCTGTGGAAAATAAAAGATATTTCTAATAAGTAAACTGTAAGGTCAGTATTTTACACTGGCTCTTGCCCCAACAGTAGTCACTCAGATTCTGATAAAATTATGCAATGTGGTATATGAAATTTTCCTGATTTATCTCTTGCAAACATTATCTGACTGGGGCCACAACCTTTCTTTTGAGTAATATTACTACAAGGAAATGCATATTCACTGCTTGTACTCAAACAAATACATTGATTCATTCTTCCAAAAGGTCACCTTATCCAGGGTCTCAGAGAAATTTATTAGATACCATGACTTCCAAATTGTGTTAAAATATGTTTTTTTATTTACTAGGACTATGATGTCACCAAACAATGGATGGTATCCCAAATGCACACTATAAAGATCTACCATCATCCTTTTATACCATTTAGATAAAAATTATAAAACAGTTTTCGAATGTGAACCCACAAAAAATGAATGAAGCTGAAGCTATTCTGGAACTTGGAAAGGAGAAGATACTTCCCTGCCAAATTCTGGCATTATCCTTTGCCATTTCTCATCCATTATTTTTGTAATCCAATATAAAAGGATCAGGTGGGAGTTCATGGTCCTCAGGGAATAAAACAAAGAGGCTATGACGCAACTGTGGTAAAACAGGAATTCTAGGAAGACTCTAGATTTATTTACCAAAGATGGAGAGAAGACATTTCATTCACCATATCGGCAGTCCTTGCATATAAACATGGTCTGTGCTCTGGTCTTTTACAAAAATCTCCCCCTTCTACATGCTTACTGCACTGGAATTAAAGCCTTTGACAGAGACCTTCAAGAGAACCCTGAAATATCAGCTATAATATATAGTTCAAGGGAGAATAAATGAATGCTCTGTGGTTGCAGATGATATGGTATTTACTCTTGTTAAGTCAGAGCTGCTCTTCAATCAAATACTTGATTTGATAACATCCTTCAGTGGAAATCTGTCAAAAAAGCAAATATTTAACAGATATGGCCCCAAACCCAGTGCAAGCAAGGGGGAAAAGAGCTATATTTAGCTGTCATGAAGCCATTGCACAGCTATATTTCACTAGAATTGATAACAAAAGAAATATCTTTTTCTGACAATTGACATTTAGTAACTGTCATTTTAAATGTCTCAATCTCTCATTCCCACTTCAATTCTTGATGGCCACATTTTTAGTCCTGAGAGTGAGGAGGCAAACTTCATTTTTTAAAAGAATTTAGATAACCTTTTTCACTTAGAAGTATTTATTTCAAAATTGCTCCAGTGCAAATAACTGCCAACATTTTTAAACCTGGTTACCTAAACCCACAGTTAGGGCACCTGAATGGAACTGGTCCCAATCTTCAGAAGTACTAGACAATTCCATCTCCCACTTAAGTCAGTGGGAGATAGCAGTGCTGTTTACTATGAGAGCAGGAATGCACAGCACTTCTGGAAATAGTGCTGCTTCTATCTGGATACTAGAGCTGTAAGGTGAACGGAAATTGCATTTTGCAGGGGACTTTGATGTTTCTTTTTGTTCCATGTAGGAACAAAACTTCAAAATTTTGAAATTCTCCGCAAAATAAAATTCTGAAAAAAAATTCATTTTGGATGGGTCAAAATATTTTGGGTTTTAAAATTTTATATCATGGTATAATACAAAACAAAAAAATAAAAATAAAAATTCTTTTGAAAGAACACATCAAAACATGTCTTTCTGGAAATGTCAAAAAAGGATGCTTTGACATTGTTGGAACTCCCTCTCTCCCTCTGAAACTGACAATTTCTTGAAGCATTTTGATTTCAGTGGAATCACATGTTCCATCAAAATATTTTTAAACCATCTTTACTAGGTACCTAAATATGGATCTAAGAACCTAACTTCAGTCACTCAGATTTTAAATTTTCTGGAAGATTTTAAAACTCTAATACATACATATACACATACATTTATATACATATATTCTTTACATATATTATAATTTCTTAGAAAATCTGTCAAAGTATTTCACAGTCTGTGGCTCACATTAGATCTATCATTTCTCCTGGAGTCTCAGGAGATGGCTGTGGCGTGTAAAGAATTTTTTTCCATCTACCAGAGGTTGTAACTGTTCTCTGTTGCAGACCTTGCCACAGTAACCATGTCTCGGTAACCTTCAGGTTGAATTACTAAAACACACTCTATTTGGGGCTGCTTTGAAATATTCAGAAACCTCAGCTCATGCAGAATGAAACTCCCTGTCTCCTGAATGGGATGAGGCATTATGAGCTTAATACTCCTCCAACATAAAGCAATACCAAAATATCAGAGATTGTAAGGCCAGAAAGGTTCATTGTGATCATCTAATCTACCTCCTGCATTATACACACCAAGGAATCTCACCCAAAAATGTCTACATCAAGCAGAAGCTCTCAAATTGTTTCACTGTGTGCACCCCAACTAGACTCCTCTCCTCCCATTCACTGTCACATGGATGAACTCCCTTCCTATATGCAGTCATATGAACCATTCTGAGCTGCACAGGCCACCTCAACTCCTTCAGGTAAAACCCCTTCATCCACTACAGATATTGGTTACATGAAAAAATATTAAGAAAGCATTTTAGTGTATTTTAAGCCTTCTTCATGCAACGCAGCAGATGGGAACAAAGAGAAACCACCACAATATGACCACCCAACTTTCCATGGACACGCTCACAAGTGCTCTATGATTCACAGTTTGTGAACTGCTGTATCTGAGTGAGGCTTAAATTGGTGAGTTATTTTACTGCTTTGAGGTACTATGGACCCACTTCCATTCTCTGATATACTTGAGACAAACATGCATTACCTACTTGCACTCAGTGAGAATATAGGTCATCAGGTCAGATTCTCATTTAAATGAAAAGCATTGTTCTACACAAAAAAGCAGTGTTCTACACAAAATATTTATTCACTTCTGAGAGCATTTTAAGAAGTTGCTTATGATTTGCAAAGATCCAAATGGTTTGGAACTATTATTAAAGATGGAGAATCTTTCTTCATCTGTCTCTTAAGGCAAGGGAAGGGGTGGAATAGAAAGGGTCCCACAGACAGTCAGGAAGTTGGGAGGAGATCTAAAGTAGCAAAGATGTTACTCCAGTACACCAGGATGGGTGCAGTGAAAGAGGAAGCAAAGGCAACCTCCAGTCTAGCGGCCAGTAGGCTACCAGTTTATTTATCCAAAACCAACTAGCCAGAGGCTCTTACCACACACAGATTCGCAGATTTAAAGCCAGAAGGGACCATTCTGATAATCTAGTCTTGACCTCCTGCATTACAGAGATCAAAGAACCTCACCCAAAAATTTCTACATCGAGCCATGGAGCCCAATCTAAGCAGGGTCTGGGAACAAACACACCATTCCCAGCAGGCAGCTTCTCCCCAGGATATTGACTTTGTACTTTACTGCTGAGGTGACCCCCAATCCCTAATTTTCTATATTAGCTTTTGGTTACTAAAGCAGGCTCAAAACTGGTTTACCATCTCTAGCATTATACTTTCATACCTTGAGTGTCTATATGGCATCAATTTTTAGCAAAATAGCAGTCTCCAGTCCTAGCCTCAGAAATACCATTTGTAATTAAGAACTGAAAATAATACACTTCACATTTATCTATGGACACAAATGCTTCTAACTTGAGAACCTTTCAACATTAGGGCTGAGCAAAAAGGTGCACTTTTTCCTTTAAATATTATGATTAGAGTCAAAACATTAAATAACAAGAGACACTGCTTCCATGACACGTTAAACAATGTTTGATTTTGAAAAAGGTGCATTTGGGTATCCTAAGTTTAACTGGGAACTATTTTATCTTTTGCTGCTAGCCAGCAAAAATTTTACATAATGATGTAAAGTTGCCGCCTCAAATTTAAGGGTTTCAGTTATTCAAATTTCATTGTTTATTGTTTTGTGTGACTGGTCAAGGATGCCCATTCTTATTCTCTAATTTTCAACTGTGTCTTTCACTCATCATTGATTGATACTGTAAAGGCCCAAGTATTAAAAGCATTAATTTGGGGAAATCTCTGTTATGTGATTATATGCAGAGGACAGTATTTTATTTGCTCAGATTGCTCCATTTTCTCCAGCTATGAAACTTGTAGAGAAATTCTTAAGTCAGTTTGGCTATTAAGCAGCAAGAACAGAAGAACCACAATTCCTTTTTAATTAAATAATAATAAAAAAATCAATAATCCAAGTGAAATGGTGCCTGGGTAGCTTAGCACATCTGATAATTACAATTGAAAGAGAGACTGCAAATATCACCTCTTCTCAGAATGGTCTCTGTTGCTTCCTATGTTTGAGAAGTTATGTGCATTGGCACAATGAGCTCAAAACCATAAAGTAGTGCCCACCAAAGCCACATAAATCCTCCCTCTCAGATCTCCATGTTCAGAACAAGGTTATAAAAGATACTCAGGAGCCCAGTCATCCTCAGGTCCTTCTTTATGGCAGGTATAGGGGCAAAAATCATGCCTTACCATTCGTTCTCTGCTTTTTTAATATCTAAACTTAAAGTAGCTATGAAAAGCCCATATCTTCAAATTTTGCCTGATGAAAGCTTCACAGTTGCTTCAGCATCCATATTTCAGCATTATCAGCAGTTTCAAGATTACTAAGAAAAATGGCTGAAGCTTTCAATTTACCAGCCATGAAAGTTAAAATAAATAAATCAATAAAGCATATCCTTAATTCAATGTGCTCCTGCCTAAAAACGATGAGAAGAACACACCGCCTATTAACCCAAGTTTTCTTTCATTAACATTTGTCTCACTCAAGACTTGCTTGCTACTGTTATGAGAAATGCTAGTTGTTTTTATTAGGTATCCCACAAAGAGTTAAACATTTTTCCCCACACTCTCCACACTGTGGTAGTTTCACAATGGTCAAGAAAATGCTAAGCAGATCTGTCTGATCCCCTTCTTCTGACAAGCATTCCAACTTGCTCAAAAAAGTATCCATTTATCTGTACCTTTGGCTCCCCACACCACTAACCATCAAGCCACTCTAAGTGGCAAGACTCATCATCATAAACATCTGCCTCTTCTGGAACACCTAGGGGAACAATTTTAGAAATATTCTAATGAGGAGGTATCATCTCAGGGTCAGAGTACCACCCATTTTCTACATGGGTTTACATTTATAGTGCTACGAATAGACATGTCCTAAGAGTTCAGATCTGTAGAGACAATACACTCTAAGAACTATAGTTACTGATAGGTAATATCTTTTTATATGCAATCCTACAGCAACAAACTAATGTGTAGCAAAATTAAAGTAAAGTGAAAGTAAAATTAAAGGTAAAGCAAGATATAGTTTCAAGATATTGAATCAGCAGAGAATCCTGTGGCACCTTATAGACTAACAGACGTTTTGGAGTGTGAGCTTTCGTGGGTGAATACCCCTTCTTCAGACACAGGCCTGCGTCTGACGAAGTCGGTATTCACCCACGAAAGCTTACGCTCCAAAATGTCTGTTAGTCTATAAGGTGATATAGGATTCTCTGCTGCTTTTACAGATCCAGACTAAAACGGCTACCCCTCTGATACTTGACAAGATATTGAATGTTTTGATGAATCCTAAAAGCATGGGGCACTTCCAGCAAGTCCATTATACTAAATGCGTTCCATATGCAATATCTAATTCTATAAATCCATTAGAAGCTAGAAAATGAAATCTTCTGTCTATCCACACACACTGGGATGAAAATATTTTTTAAGTGGTATGTTAAAGCATTGGTTTTGGAAAAAAATAAATATAAACTTTAAACCTCAGTTGTATGCAGTGCTCAGTGAGTAATACTTTGCTTTACCACTTTTGAAAAAAATGGTTAAGGAACAAAAATTATAAAAACTAATTTAAAAATGCAAGCACACTGTAGTTCCTTTTCTTAGTGAATTACCAGCAAGTACACACTGAGAAATATTGGTCTTGAAAAATTACTCACCTCTTCAATGGACATAGTGCAAACCAGAATGCATACTATAAAAGAAAACTCATATACTGCTATAAATGTACACTGTGCTTTACAAGAAAATATCAAGGCAGGATCCCTTCCCCAAAGGAGCTGAGAACCAAACTCAAAAACAGAACACTCAAATGACAGTCAAAGTGTGAAAATAAGTGGGGACATTACCATTGAGGAGATGAATGAGGGCACGTCTACACTACAGGATTATTCCGATTTTACATAAACTGGTTTTGTAAAACAGATTATATAAAGTCGAGTGCACGTGGCCACAGAAAGCACAATAATTCGGTGGTGTGCGTCCATGTACCAAGGCGAGCGTCGATTTCTGGAGTGTTGCACTGTGGGTAGCTATCCCGTAGCTATCCCATAGTTCCCGCAGTCACTCCCGCCCACTGGAATTCTGGGTTGAGATCCCAATGCATGATGGTATAAAAACAGTGTTGCGGGTGATTCTGGGTAAATGTCATCACTCATTCCTTCCTCCGTGAAAGCAACGGCAGACAATCATTTCACGCCCTTTTTCCCTGGATGCCCTGGCAGAGCCCATAGCAATGGCACCACTGGAACCCTTTTGCCTTTTGTCACTGTATGTGTACTGGATGCTGCTTGACAGAGGCGATACTGCAGCGCCTACACAGCAGCATTCATTTGCCTTGCAAGGTAGCAGAGACAGTTACCAGTCGTTCTGTACCGTCTGCTGCTGTCATGGGTGCTCGGCTGGACCTTCGCTGATGGTTGGCAGGGGCCCAAAGAGAAAATGGGAATGACCCTCTTTATGTTGTATCAAAATAGAGTCAGTCCTACCAGTATGGGGCATGTATCAGAGAACCAGAGAGCACAGTGCTCATGTCAGATCCCAAGAATGATAGGCTGCATGCCATTCTAGGGGCGTCCCTGCAACAACCCACTCTTTGCTTCCCTTCCTCCCCAACCCTTGGCTCCGTTGCAGCCCCCCATTTGTGTGGATGAAGTTAATAAGATGCAGGATAAGAACCGGATTTTTAGTGAGAAAATGAGGAGAGGCAGCCTCCAGCTGCTCATGATAGTCCCAGGCAGTACAGAATCTTCTTTAGACATGAAGGGGGGGCTAATGGAGTTCAGCCCCCCGTTGCTTATGATGGACGTTACCAGCCTTCTGTATCATCTGCCGGGAATAACCGGGAGTGGTTCCTATTTTATACCAGGCGCCCCGGCGACCTCACCTGAGGCCGCCAGGAGCACTCACGGCTGATCAGGATGGCTACCAGTCCCTGACTGTACCGTCTCCACCGGGGAGGGAGGGGGAGGGAGAGGATGTTGCTGTTCATTGCCCAGCACCGTGTCTACCACAAGCATGCAGTGGACTACGGGTGACATTGAAAAAGTCAAGAAACGATTTTTTTCCTTTTTCTTTCACGGGGGTAGTGGGATTAAATTGTTCAAGATTATCCTGACCCACCTGGGCAATGTGTTGACCCCACAGGCATTCGGAGCTCAGCCAAGATATAAATGCTTTCGGAGACTGTGGGATAGCTGGAGTCCTCAGTCCCCCTCCTTCTCCATGAGCGTCCATTTGATTCTTTGGCTTTCGTTATGCTTGTCACGCAGCACTGTGTAGCCTGGAGATTTTTTCCAAATGCTTTGGCATTTCGTCTATTGGAACGGAGTTCTGATAGAACAGATTTGTCTCCCCATACAGCGATCAGATCCAGTATCTCCCGTATGATCCATGCTGGAGCTCTTTTTGGATTTGGGACTGTATCGCCACCCGTGCTGATCAGAACTCCACGCTGGGCAAACAGAAAATGCAACTCAAAAGTTCGCGGGGCTTTTCCTGTCTACCTGGCCAGTGCATCCGAGTTCAGATTGCTTTCCAGAGCGGTCACAGTGCTGCAGTGTGGGATACCGCCCAGAGGCCAATACCAGCGATTTGCAGCCATACTAACCCTAATCTGATATGGTAATACTGATTTCAGCGCTACTCCTCTTGTCAGGGAGGAGTACAGAAACCGGTTTAAAGAGCCCTTTATATCGATATAAAGGGACTCGTTGTGTGGACAGGTGCAGCGTTAAATCGGTTTAACGCTGCTAAAATCAGAATAAACGCGTAGTGTAGACCAGGTCTGAATGTAGGTTTTAGGAAACAAGAGAGATTTACACATTTCCTGGCTGGTTTACTGCTAGAGCTGTGCTTCACATATATCTTTATTGTTCTGATGGCTGCATGGATTGGTTCAAAGGAAAGATTACATATCTAGAGTTTTAAAGGTAAACTGTTCAATATGCAGCAATTGACAAAGTGAGCCAATCAGTAGAACCTATCAGACGTGACATACACTTCAATAATACAGTAACCCTTAAAGCAGATTCGAAGTTCAAAATTGGTGTGGCGCAGTGTTTTAAGTATGAAATTATTCTGAATCTGAGGGCAGATGGATGTAGACAAAAAAACCATGTTTGCTCACTTTTATTTTTTGTAGAGAAGATTAAAAGATTTTTGATGTACCGTGGGAGATCAATATGAGATGACAAAGGACCACCAACTATGTAAAGTACGGGACACATGCATTCGACACACAACAGAAGATAAATTGTCTGAAATAAAGGACAGTGACTATGAAATAGAAGAATTTGTTAAAGGATGAACGTAAGATGCTTGCCCCACAGATTCAAAAGTATTTGACAGAGTAATTTATAGGATAGGGTTGTACAATGCTTACAAATGCGAAACAGTTAAAAAACCAACATCAGTGACAGGAGACTTAGTGATACAATTAGTCAATCAATGTTATTAAATGAACAAAAACAAAAGCCAAGCTAACAGAGGATCAGTGTTGTAGAGGGAAAGGGTGGGAACAGTCTGAGACAGCTGCTATATTATTTATGAAAACTAGGGAAGAACCAATTATAGCTAAAAAATCTATAGCTTCTCCTTGTTCTATAATCTGTTTAGACTGTGTCTGATTATTGAGGTAAAAAGAGATGTTCAGTAGTTTTCTAATAAATTGCCCATTGTGTTTAGACATCAGGCAGTTAATGAACTAGATGTTCAAAATATGAGCACTATTGAAGATAGGTGCTATTTTGGGTGGGAAAGCCACTGGAGAGTAAGTAGACTACTTTTTACTATTTACATATAGTTACATATCTAGTTTTTAGATAAGTGATGAGAAGAGACGTTTAATGGATGGGTAAAGAACCAACATGATATCAGGGTACTGAATCTCTCTCATATCACTGAAGTAATTTAGGATACACAGGTATAAAACTTGCCTAAGTGAGCTCAGACTCCAGTCCAAATCAACTGCTCTTGTGGCAACGATGTAAAGGGGTGGTGTCAGGGTTCCTTCCCCACTCTGAACTTTAGGGTACAGATGTGGAGACCCGCACGAAAGACCCCCTAAGTTTATTTACCAGCTTAGGTTAACGGTAAGCTGCCACCACCAAGCATGTTCCAAATCTTAGGGGAGAGCCTCTTAGAACTCTGCCTTCCCCCAAATATTTCCCAAGTCCCTAACCCCCCCTTTCCTGAGCAAATTTGAGACTAATTCCTCCCCCCAAGTCCTTACACCCCTTCTCCTGGATAGGCTTGAGAGTATACCCTCACCAATTAGTCCTGGTGAACACAGAGCCAAAACCCTTGGATATTAAAACAATGAAAAATCAATCAGGTTCTTAAAAGAAGATTTTTTATTAAAAGAAAAGGTAAAGTTCATCTCTGTAAAATCAGGACGTAAATAACTTTACAGGGTAATCAGATTCAAAAAGCCCAGAGGAACTCCCTCTAGCCTTAGGTTCAAAGTTACAGCAAACAGAGGTAAACACTAGCAAAAGGAACATTTATGAGTTGAGAAAAAGATAAACCTAACACACTTTGCCTGGCTGTTACTTAGAGGTTTGAAATATGAGAGACTTGTGCAGAAAGATTTGGAGAACATGGATTGATGTCCAGTCTCTTAGTCCCAAGAGTGAATACTACCAGAAACAAAGAGCACAAACAAAAGCCACGCCCCCTAAGATTTGAAAGTATCTTGTCCCCTTATTGGTCCTTTGGGTTAAGTGTCAGCCACGTTACCCGAGCTTCTTAACCCTTTACAGGTAAAAGTATTTTGGCGCCTCTGGCCAGGAGGGATTTTATAGAATTGTATACAGGAGGGTTGTTACCCTTCCCTTTATAGTTATAACAGGTGGCCACTTCCAGTAATGCACATTGCATAGGGGAGGAAATCAATTCTATGAATGACAGGATTAGCATAATACAACAGACTGACAAGAGAAAGAAAATGAGAGGAAAGAGAAATAGCTAATAAATTTGGGGAGCAAGTTCAATTTGACTGAAGAACTGAACCTTCACTGAAAGGTACAGCCGGGAACAAGTCACCGGCAGCTCAGAGGAGGGGGTAGCCATCAGCTTTGCTAAAACTGGATTCCAGCACCATGGGAGAAACAGGATCATGTACCTGTCGTTATAGTTGTCCAGACCTTTTACAAATCTGATAGAGACTGGATTGGAAAAGAATGAACCGTTATCCACAGGAGGGCAGAAAGCCGAGCCAGCTGCTAGGTATCCTGCAATGGGATTCTTGGTAGTTTCAGGAAAAGGAGATAGTCCAATACATGCTGGATAGAAGCTGGAAACACTTTTCTGTCAGTGCCAGATGGAGAGTCTTTTCCATTAAGCTAGGTAAGTGCACCAACTTAAAGGTTTTCTACTACTTAGAAGCACTTATTGTACTCTTTTAAGAACAATATCCTTCCAAAGATGTCAGATATGAACCATTCAGGCCATGAGGCAGAGGCCCTTTAGGTCAGGTTGGAGGATGAGGCTACAGCAGTACTGGGAGATCATGTCTGCGTTTAGTGGGAGTGAAAATGGACATCTGGTCAATATGGCTAGTAAAGCTGAAAACCAGTGTTGATGGGCCCATGCTGGGGCTATAAGGTGTGCCCAGTCTTGATTTTGCACAAATCTTTGGGCAGGAGAGGAAGGGAAGGTACACAGCAGGTCATTGGGAGGTAGGAAGGTATCTGTCCAAGAACCCAGGCTGTGACCTGCTTGGGAACAAAACTGTTGACATTTTGTTTTGATCTCTGCTGCAAACAGGTCCACATGGGAAGCTCCCTAGAGCTGGAAAATGGATCTTGCCACCTCTGGACAAAAGGACAACCCATGATCAACAATCTGCTTAGTCAGCCTGCCAGAGCATTCTGTATTCATGGAAGGCGAGCTGCTTTCAGGTGCATAGAGTTGGTGGTAGAGAAATCTCAAAGTACAACTGCCTCCTGGAACAATTGTGTCATTTGGCTCCCCCTTTGCTTGTTGACATAAAACATGGCTGCTGTATTGTCTATTAGTACCAACAAATTCATTCCTGTGATGTGTGGAAGGAACAGCATAATGCTAAATGGATGGCTCACAACTTCCTCACCTTTATATATAGCTTTAGATGCTGGGCAGACCGGACATCTTGCATCTGCAGGAGACTTAAGCAAGCTGTCCAACCTTGGCCCGATGCATCTGTGACGAAGGTGAGCGTCTGTTGTGAAGGAGCAAAGGGAATGTCCATGCAAACATTGGAGGATTATGTTCATCAGTCCAAGAAGGACAAGACTTGATCTGATACTTGGACAACAATGTCCATATAATGACAGAGTGGTGAATACACCGAGTCTATCCAATCTTGTAGCTTCCTGAAGTGCAGTGTGGCATACTATGCTACATAAATGCATGTCACCATGTGTCCTAGAAGCTTGAGGCAATTTCCTATTATAGTGATTGGTTGTGCCTTTAAGTCTAGAGCAATGTTTCGCATTGTTTGAAATCTGAATCACGGCAGGAAGATGTTGGCCTTAGTAGAGTCCAGGACCACTCCAGTGATTCTATTTTTGGTACAGCAGACAGGATCAACTTCTATGCGCTGATTAACAATGCCAGTACATCAAAAGTGGTCCGCACCTGAGATCTGGCCTCTCACCAGCCAATCATCTAGGTACGGTACACATGGACTCCCGACTTCCACCAACACTTCTAGCACTGCCATGCACTTCATGAACACACAAGGGATAGCAGACAGGCCAAAGAGCAGCACAAACTGATAGTGGGATGCACTGGCCATGAATCTTAGCAATTTTCAGTGGCTCTCAAAAACTGCCATGTGAAAGTATGCATCTTAAGAGTCAAAGGTAACATAACAGGCCCCTGGATCCACAGAAGGAATAATGGAAGCTAGAGTGACCACTTGGAATTTTATTTTCTTTAGGAACTTATTGTGCTCTCTTAGATTTAAAAATTGGACTGAGATTCCTGTTTTGCTTTTCAGATTAGGACGTACTGGGAATAAACCCCCTTCCCCTTAGTAATGGAGTGACTTCCTCTATGCCCTCCCCCCGCCCCCCAATTCCATAGTGCTTAAGACTCACCGATCTGTGGTAATGTGTGACCAAGTACTTAGGAAGTGGGATAGGCAATTGGCAAATAGGGGGACAGGAAAAGATGGCATTCTGGGAACTGGTATTCTGTCCTTGACCAACAAATGTTCGTTTGGAGTTTTGGTCAGTTTACCTAGATGGTCCAGCAGCTGCAGCGGAAGGAGGATGTGATGCACGTTTTCTGTAACCTCTGCCATTCTTTATGGAGAGGTCCGAGGTATGAGTCACAAAACTTGGATTCCTTTGGGAGTGCTGTGGGGAAGAGGGCTGTCTAGTTGTCTCTGGTGTATACATATGCAGAAACTTAAGGGTTGCTCTTGAATCTTTGAGATCGTGCAGCCTCATCAATCTTTCCAAAAAAGAGCAAAAGACCCTCATGAGGAAGGTCTTGGATGCTCTCTTGAGCCTCTGGGGAAAGACCAGACGACTGCAGCCATTAACACTGTCGTATAGTTAGGGAGGAGGCCATGGCTCAAGTGGCAGAGTCAGCAACATCCAGATCACCCTGCAAAAGCTTTCTGGCAACAAATTTGTTCTCATCCACCACTGCTGTAAATTCCTGTTGCAGGTTATCTGGAAGCCTGTCAAATTTTAAATTGTTATCTCATAGGGTAAAATTGTAATGATCCAGCAGAGCCTGCTAGTTTGCAATTCAAAGTTGTAACCCCTCTTCTGTGGAATAAAGCTTGCTTCCAAGTAAGTTTTTTTTTTCTCTTTGCTTTTTGGCATTGATGCCTGGTGACCCTCTCCCATTCGTTAGCTGCAAAGGAGGAGCCCTGAGGGGGATAACTATAGAAAAGTTCAAAGCCCTGTAAGAGGACATCATATCTCCTCTCTGCTCATTCTGCAATACAGGGCAAGGAAGATGGGGTCTGCCATAGCCATCTAACAGCCTCCAGGACAGCTTCATTAATAGAGAGGGCTACCCTAAAGGGTCCTGCCAAGACCAAAATGTCAACAAGCCTATGAGACTTTTCCTGGACCCCCTTTGGTTGGATATAAAGAGCCACAGCCATCCTCTTCAACAACTTCTGATGGGCTATGTCATAATCAAGAGGCAGAGAAACCAACTCTGCTACCACTGCCTTATGAGAAGAAAAGGCCAAGAGTCGGTGAGGCTGAGCTTTCTCCAATTCCATCAGAGGCAGCTCCTAAGAGTGAACATCCCCATGCAGGGTACAGAGGAAGGACTGATGCTGGTATAGGTGCTCAGGACACACAGCTGAAGAAGCAGGATGTGAAGGGTGTGGTGATAACCCTGGACTGAGGAAAGAACCCCAAGCATTCCTGAAAGGCCACTGATATAGTGCTGGACCCCAACTATGTCTGTGCAATGGGTCTTTGTGATATGGTTATACTGCAACTGAAGCCAATACTATGGAGGGGAGACACTCCACTGGGGCTCCATAGTGTCCAAGCTATGATACATAAGAAACAGCCTCAGAATCCAATGAGGAGTCTGTTTCTCCCTGGTACCAGCAGGGTCAGCTCCATCCTGGTCGGACGAGAGGTTAAGAGCCCGGAGGTGGGAGGTACTGGTGAGATCATAGGTGGTTACTTATCATGAGGAGGTTACTTACCCGTAGCTGGAGGTTCTTCGATATATGTGGTCCCTATCTATATTCCACTGAGGGTTTATGCATGAACACCATCATCCAGAACTGGAGAATTTGAAAGTAGTAGTGTCCGTTGGTCTGCACATGTGCCCTTGACTCACCTCATGGTTTCATTTGTGGTGATAAAGGGTGGGGCAGACCGACTGCATCTCTAGTCCCTTCTTCACCACAAATTCAACAGATCTACTGCAGCGGGGTAGGGAGGGAAGTGGAATACAGATAGGGATCACATATCTCGAAGAATTTCCAGTTACAGGTAAGAAACCTCTCTCTCTTCTTCGAGTGATGGTTCCTAATATATTCCATTGAGGGTAACTAACAAGCAGTACCTAAGACGGAGGAGGGAGTGAGGATGAAGATGTTACGGTTGAGCAGAAGACAGCTGCACTGAAGAAGGCATCCACTGCTGAGTCCCACACCAAGGCATAATGTGAGCAAAGGTGTGTATTGAACTCCATGTGGCCGCTCTGCATACATCCCGGAGTGGCATGTCATGGTAGGAAGTCATGGTCGAAGCCTGAGCTCTCGTGGAATGGGCCTGCACCCCAGAGAGTGGAGGCAGTCCTGATAAAGGATATCAGAGTTTAATGCACTCTGAAATCCACTTTGAGATTCTCTGTGTGGAGATTGCCTGACCCTTCTTTCATCTACTGTGACAAAGATTCACCAGATCCATCTTGTCCTCTGCAAGTAGAAGGCCAAGGCCTGATGGGCATTCAAGGCAGTGGAGTCATCATTCTTCTTCCAAAGTGTGAGGCTTCGGCAAGAAAACAGATAAGTGATTGGGTTGATTAAAATGAAACTGGGAGATGATCTTTGGCAGAAATTTAGGATGCAGGTGCAGGGAGACTATCTTCAGGGAAAGTGTTGAAAGGAGGGTCCACCATCATGCCCCTAAGTTTTCACTGACACTGAAGAAAATCTGAATAGAAATTTAGGACCTTTAAGCCAGGGGAATGTTGTCTGGCTAGCTGAGGGAAAGGAAACAGTGCTCTACAGGTGGGGGTAGGAAGGAGAGAGGTCAGAAGCTGCTGCGAAAGGGGAAATGGATCAGCTTGGTGACACTGACTCATCCTTTGGGACAGAACGGCAGAAGGGTTGAAAAGCATAAGTCTGGGTGGGAGAAGTCCTTTTCCATGGAATAGGCGAGGCAGCATCCACCCTTCCTCCCCTTTAGATGGCAAAACACCAGGTTTAGTCAGGATCAGCTGCAGACATTGCACTAGCCACCCCTTTTCAGGGGGGTTGGGATGGAGTTTTTCCCTGAACACGACTGGCCTACGTGGAGCAGGAGGGTTTTCACCTTCCTCACAGTGGGTTCCGGTGGGACTTTGTTACAGCAAGTAGAGAAGGGAGCTAGGCTCAGATGTTGCCACTCATTATATAAGTGTGGGGCGGATATCCAGTTCAGGTACTCAAGGAAGGGATACAGTGACTGCATAAATGGCTTGGTAAAGAAATTAAAAGGAAGTGATGGTTAAAGGAACAGAATGGTGAGGGGAGAGAGGGAAGGGACTCCTGTGAATGGAACGGCAGGGGTCAACCCCCCTTTATTATAGCCCACCTTAACCATTCTCCAAGGATGGAGTGGATGTTAAAGTCCCAGCAATGGGGTGGCTGGGGGACATGGATGGAAAAATGGGAGACATTATCTGCCCAGTAGTCCCAGATATGTAATAATAAAGTTGTAGCCTGATTAAAACCCATATCAAGTGTCTCCTGTCCTTTCAGTATAGTTGGACAATAGGTTAAGTTAGGTTTCTAACCTTTTTACTGGGATATCCAAGAGGCATACCCTTAAGCCTGATCCAAACACCATTGAAATGAATGGAAAAACTTAATAATGCAAACAGATTTTGGATTAGTCTGTGCAGAGCTAGATATGAACAACAAAATATGCAATAGCACTTAACTGTACAATGTTTACTTGAATATCATTTATGTAAAAAGCATTAAAATACTTTGTGGGATTACTTATTGTGCAAACTTTTAAAAAGGGAAAAGGATACTTGGATACACACATGAGGTTTGATGGAAAGGATTTGATAAACTTATTTCCTGGAATTCTTTGCGGATAAGACAACCATAGTAATCTAAAGAAATGTCATTTATTATGTACTGTACTCTGCATTTTCTAAGCAATCGTTTAGTGCCCCATAGCCAAGCAACAATGAATAGTGTCTCACTGTCTGGAGTGGCTCACAACTGTGAGTGCCTACCTCAGGGCAGACTGTCAGAAAACAAGGCAGAAATCCCAAACTGGTTGTGTGTTATATAATTAGATTTCACCAAGCCAGTAACAAATGTCAACTCCTCGATCACACCATCACTCTTACCACGTAGTCACAGACAGTCCTCTTAGACACTCCAGTCTATCTTGCCACGCAGACAAACTGGACTTAGTGATAAATGGTCACTTACACCAAAGATCACATCACATTTACATTGCTTCCAGTCCCAAGAGGCCAGTCATTTACCCTAGATCAATTGGTACCCTAGATCTTACACCAAAGACAATGCTGGTAGTAATTTTATAGTAAACTAACTAAAAGGTTTATCAGCTAAGAAAAGGAAAAGAATTATTGAAAGGTTACAGCAGGTAAGACATATATACAGGTGAGTAACAGTCTATAATTCCAAATGGTAGCAGAGATCTAGTAATCTTCCAGTTTCCTAAAAGTCTCTCAAGGCAACACAGAATAACTCTGGGGATCTCCATCTTCTAGGTTAGTTATTCTGCCCTGTTAGAATCCGAACAGTCCAGAGATACAGGGTCTTTCCTTGCATCCATGCTTATAGCTTCTTTTCACAGAAAACAAGGTAACAGGGTCACTACCCACATAGGCTTTTCCTTTGATGATGATGGAGTGAGGAATGCATTTTGAGTCTTTGACCTCCAATCATCACACACAATCCATCACCAACTGCTTTGAAATTAGCACTGTTCTGTGCATTTCACAAGGTTTCTTTCTTGTCTGATGCGTTAGTTACAGGGGCATTTACAATGCAAATGTTTGCTATTACATTATAATGGGACACACACAAGTAAAAACAATGCATGCAACATCCCATTAGTTTGCATGAAGTTTAAACACCAAACACACTTATAAATTTAACAATTACTTTGATTTATACTAATAAACAAGTGAATTGACCTGGGGCTTCGGCCTGGGCTGGCACCTCATCTGCCAGCTTTACAAATAGCTTTAAATGACACCATCATTTACTTAGAGATTATCAGTTTGGAAGCCAACATGAATATGACCTTTATATATTAATATAGTACTTTCCATCACAGACAATCCCAGAATTGCTTTACAACATATGTACGTAGTAACATTACACTGTAGTTTAAGACAGGAAGTGAAGAATTTCTCATGAACAGTTTCTGTTAGTTTTCACTTAAAGCAATCGAACTCTTTTCACCAGAGGAAAATAAGTTGCATTTCAATTGCTCGGTTAGTAATAACATCTAATATAATTGGCTTTCACTGTTGCATTCTGTAAACATTAAGAATTTCCTTAATTCAGAAAAATCTTGCTACTTTATTTTTTAAATTGAATGTTTTTTTTGAGAAGTTGGAAAGCTACCTACTCAAACAAGTCTTTCCAGGAGAATCATTTGCTGAAGAATGCCAAGATATGTTTAATGATACCATGAATACTTCTGCTGTTAGACATTACAAAACTAGCCTTTCATTAGAAGATATAGAAGTAATATATTTAATGAGGTTAATTAAACTAGACATATGTCTAATCTCTTTATCATCATAAAACTTGAACCTGTCATTTGAAGACTGAAAAAATAATTGCAAAGAACGAAAATATCAACAGGTAAACCTTCCACAGCTGCTTTGCTAATTTATTAAATCTGTATGGCCTATTTGCTAAAGTATAGCAAAGCAGCACTTAAGGCTGTGGTTGAAATTTGATTAGGCAACCACCGAAAAAACTATTTAAAAAAATTCAATGATCAACCATGTAGAAACTTAAGAAGAATAAAAGGCAATTCATATGACTGCCAATTAACTTCAGTATAATCAATAAAATCAGGAATTGAAAGATTTGTTGTTTTAACATACTACAGCAGAGACCTGTAAAAATATAACTGTTTTGAGAATAAAAATTGTTTAATACACACAAATGATAAACATGTTCCTGAGACCTGCAATACTCTTTCAGGACCATATCTACTTCTTTAAAAAAAGAAAGAACCACCACCTCAGGATAAAGTCTTGGAATATTTAAGTCAACAAGTTTTTCAAAGATTTTAGTCCATGACAGTTCATCATATTTTAATACTCTTGCTACAAGAATTAAATTATTCAGTAGAACAAAGTATATTTTGATTAATCATAAATGTTTACGATATTTGGAGAAAAATTGGTTGAGAGTCTTATTTTTCTCAAACTACTTAGGGATGTAATAAAAGCACGCTAAACCAATTCAACTTAACTCAGAGAATTTATTTTACAACAAGAAGTTACAACAAATGAATCTAAATTTATCTTCTAAATGTAGCAGATGCCGAATTAGTGAAAGCTCCTCCTTTTACTTGTTATAAGACTGTCCTCTTATTCATATTTATGAATATAAGCTTCAGTGTTTTTATTGGGTTAAAACTAAGCCATTCTAGCGGAAATTTCTGAGGAAATTCCTTAATATATCCATTAACACTAGCTCATTAAAAAAAATTGTTGATTTGGATGGGATAGGAGGAAAATTCCACTCATTTCCCAGTGTGTAATTTACATTTCAGAAAAACAGAAATAAAAGTGATAATGATGAATCTGCCAAACTTCATTAAATACTATAACTAATAGGAACAAAAAAGGTAACGTACAACATAGTAACCAGCAAATTAATTTTATCATGTAAATTAATACGACTATTTGAAAATTTTACATAGAGTACATTCCTAAATCTGCAAAGATACAAGGAAAGCTATTTTGCACAGATACTATCACTGTTACATCATGAAGTTATCAAAATAACTAAGTAGAAATAAGCAGGATTTTCAGAGATTACGAGGGAGCCACAAAGCAGCTGATTGTGGCTCCAAGATCCTGGGGGAAGCCAGGAGCCAAACTAGCCCCCAGCAAAGTACAGATCAATCCTGAAGCTCTTCTAAACAACCACCCTGGCCACAAGAGCCTCTAAGAGGTTTATAACCAACTGGAGATTGCTGGAGCATGCTTCAGTCAAGTCCTTAGCATATTTTCCATACTAGAATCTTTGGTACGTCTACACTGCAATCAGTAGTGTGATTGCAGCAAGTGTAGATACGCCCAAGATACCCTTGAATGAGCTAGCTCAAACAACAATAGCAGTGAAGTCACAGAGGCATGGGCTGTACAAACCTTCCCACAATCTTCGATATATATACACTCACACTGCTAGCCCATGCTGCTGTGGTTTCAGAGCTATTGTTACTTAAATTAGCTAAATCAAAGCTAGCTATGTCCATACATTCTGCAGCCACGTGTCTGATTGCAGCATAGATATATCATGCAGTGAGTGGTATATGGACACTACACTAGTTTTATGCCTCTCAAGGCTTCCCCCTATACTGGAGAAACTTGCAACTGCAATTCCCAGCTTTTCTATAGGGGTTTTGTGAAGAACAACATCACTGAACTTGAGTAACTTATTTCAATTTTGTATGTGTCAGCTGTTGTTGGAAGTTCCAAGTCATCTCTTAAGTTCGTAAACTTAAGTTAGGACAAATTTCCAACCTCTGTATTGCTTACATGGACTAATTAAAGTTCCTTCAAAAATACATACAATATATACTACCTTTACTGATAATGGAAAAAAGTTTGGATTCTACGACTTCTGACAGTCAGGTTTTGTTTTGTTTTGTTTAATTTCTAAATTTCACACCACACTGTAGGATCAGGCTCACAATTTCTTATTAACTGGTTTATTGAATATCAGCCTTTTCCCCCAGTATCTTGAGTTTATTATACATCTGCCCATCATGCATGTTTTCTTGCCTCAGTATTGTCTCATTTCTAAAACCAGGCTTGCACTGTATTGCCTTACAAAAGTGTATCAGGTATTAAGGTAGAAAGGGCTTTCATCTTAATGCTTATACTTTAATTGCACTTAGCACAGAATAGTAATACCAGAATATTCACATTGATATTATAATGATTTCACATCATTGCCCTCAAGTAACACCATGGCTTGACACACAAATCAGTTTCAGTTTTGTCACACTCAGTAATATTATTTCTCTCATACATTTATAGATGTATTAAATGTTGGAATCGTCTGCTGTTTGCCAATACTAATACTGTACTTTCTGTGTGGAAAAAAATCCCATTAATAATTACAGTATTCTCACAAGAAACCATATGGTGAGACAGATGTCTATCCAGAAGCTAATCATAAATTTGTCAGCTCCTGGTCTTACCATAATGCACTTAGTTTTGTGCTATTATACAAACTGATTAGAGCAGCATACAATATACTCTGTGTGAGGGACCATCTCCTCAGACCATGCCTCCTAGTAGTCAGAGCACATAACTTGGTGCAAATCCAAGTGTTTGGCAGTAGCGCCTGGTGGTGCAAGTCTGGAGGTTTAGCGGTTCCACCTCAGGGCCCTGGAGCAGGCAGTTCAGGTGTGTAACCTTGGCTAGGATATCACCCTGGGTCATGGCCTGCAAAGTGTCCACCACAGAAGAGGCCCAAGAGATTCCCTTCCCCACTCATAAGCAGCTATTCTGCTGTCTCTTCTGCATTGGCTTGCAACTGTAAGTTGAGGTCAGTGTCCGGGCGACATGGGGCACCTGCTAGATTCCTGCAGGAGCTACCAGTGTTGGTCTGTTCCCTAGCACTGACTGCTCTGACTTGGCTACACTACCCCCTTTTAAGCTCCACCTCCACTGAGAGCACACCCAGCAGGCATGGCTGGGCAGAGCCACCCGTAACCAGAGCTGTTGCTTCAAGCCCTGCTCCCCAGTACGGGGTTTGTACACCCCATCAGTCAGTCAGTCAGTCATGCAATTAAGAAATAAAAAGACACCAAAGTCAAGCTATTACCTTTCTCTCATTACCACACTAGAAATCATTATCACAAACACATTGTTTCTGATGCTGGATTAATACAGTGCAATATTGCTAATCACACATTGACGTAGGATTTGTTACGGGCTTTTTAAAACTTTATTATTTTAAAATCAAATTCCATTAAAGTACATTCAGGATTTATGTACCATATGCCTTTAAAACAAACAAAACCAATATACTATGACAGGAAAGCTAGCAGGTAATTTCAAGAATCGTTCTGGAAATAATTGCAGAAATTCAGCCATCTGGGACATATTTAGAAGTTACAGTTTGACTCAATATACATAAAACCCAGGACTCTATAAGGTCCACTTTCTGTTAACATCCAATGCTATGTTTACACCACTCTCAGTTTACACTATGGGGATGTGAATAGCAGTACACACCAAAGTTCTGCACGGTAACTCCCCCGTGAGGATTCTGAGGGCGCAGACTAAAAGGTTCGTAATTCATATTAATGTAATCCTGTTTGAAGAGGTCTGTATTAACACGAAATAGGAACCTTTAAATTCCCACCCACAATGTACACACAGGAGAGTTACAGCACAGCATTTTGGTGTGTACTGCTAAATCACACCCTCACAATCCAAACTGCAGGGCAGTGTAGGCAAGCCCTGAGGATATGGCTACACTTGAAGTGCGAGTGTGGTCGCAGCGCCAGCGGTGGGAGAGAGCTCTCCCAGCGCTGCACGTATCCACATCCTCTACAGGTGTAGCTTGCAGTGCTGGGAGCCGCGCTCCCAGCGCTGCGGCACTGTTTACACTGAGGCTTTACAGCGCTGTATCTTGCAGCACTCAGGGGGGTGCTTTTTTCCACACCCCTGAGCGCGAAAGTTGCAGCGCTGTAAAGCGCCAGTGTAGCCATGGCCTAAGTAGTTTTTTCTAGCAGCCCCAAGTGTCCATGAATACTATCTTCCTTTCACTCAATGCTGTTTTTTTTGTTGCATGCAAGTGTGAAAACACATGAAAAACATTCCCCTTTTCCCCAGCACCAACTTCAGTGTGCACATCAACAGTAAACTATGGAAGAATTATTCTACGTTTCACTGCATCAGAAGAGTAGCCATGTTAGTCTAGATCTGTAAAAAGCAACAAAGAGTCCTGCGGCACCTTATAGACTAACAGATGTATTGGAGCAAAAACTTTCGTGGGTGAATATCCACTTGGTGAGATGCATATGATGGAAAATTTCCAGAAATTTCTACGTTTCCCTGTTAATCTAAATATTCAGAATTATATATAAACCTCAAGAAGAGCCAGTCTGGCATGTTTGGGATATTTGTGTAATTTTTGTTTAAGATTAGCTCAAAATATACCTTTTCACGTTTCTCAAAACTAGAAGAAATGGTAACATCAGCAGAATAAACAACAGTACTATTATTTAGCACTGGTGTAATGTGATTAGATTACAACCTAATGCAATGCAAAATGAGTTTGAAGCCGATCTGAGTTATTGGCAAGACAAGGCTGTATTAATTATAAACATAAAACTTTAACAAGTAATCAAATTTAATGCTGGGTTACAGCTTTATTGTGTTTTATTGTTTACCCATTTTGTTAGCTACTCAAAGGAAATGAGCACTGTAAAATAGTTTGATTGGTTTCCAGATACACAGACAATAGGGTTGGTCAAGGGAATGAAAGTGAGCTCTAGCAATCTTGTGACTGTTAACCCCTCCCTGCTGGGTTCAACAATATTTTTTTTAATTACAGTATTATTTAGGTATATATATTGAATGATTATATATCAGACATATAGTTTAAATGAAATACTGTCCGTAAATAATGGTTTATAAACAAAATTTCCACCAAATGTGAAAATTGGTTTTAAGCTGTTGTTGAGGTTGCATTTAAAACCTTTGCACTGGCACACGTCAGTTTCACACTGAGGAAGAACAAGGGAGCTACAAGTATTAACAGGACCGCCCAGAGGATTCAGGGGGCCTGGGGCAAAGCGAGGGAGCTGTGATGCTTGTACTCACCTGGCAGCGGTCCGGGTCTTCAGCAGCATTTCGGCGGTGGGGGGCCCTTCAGTCGCTCCACGTCTTTGGCAGCACTGAAGGTCCCACCACCACCGAAATGCTGCTGAAAACCCAGAGCGCCGCCAGGTCAGGGCTTGCAGGGCCCCTGCGAGGTCTTGGGGCAAACTGCCCCACTTGCCACACCCCCGCTCTCCCCCAGGCGGACCTGAGTATTAACAATGGTTGCCACAAAATGCCTGTTAAACACCATTTATCACAGGGTGTGAGATGAAAATGCTCCTTTTCAACCCTGCACCCAGGCACACACATTTTTCCCCAAGGAAACAGTCATCTCACAGTGTTTCAGTGCCAGATCCACTAGTAATTCCTGCACCCCTACTGCAAAAAGCTGTATTAAAGCCCCAGGTATTACATCAATAGAAGACTCAGAGAAGCACAAACAGAGACCGAGAAAGTAATGGACAAAGGAAAGGTACTATTGTTTTGGTTTTGTTTTTAAAGTCTGTACGTACCTTTCCCTAGGCACTGGAAATCTCTAGAAGATGACCATATTTGTTATGATGTCTAAGCAAAGCAGAACTAAAATATGGGATCTGTAGTAGCCTTAACTTTGAAATATAATCCCTCCAATGCAATGAATTTCCAATTTATGATTAAAGTAATTAGTTTCAGTAAGATATTTAAGTACTTGATAATCCTGTGGTTTCTGTTTCATTGACTTGATGGCTCAGTCTTCGATTTTTATAGAAATATTGAATCTGAACATAAAATAGAAACAAACTGAAAAAACTGTCCTGACATTCAAGAGATAACATAAAAAATTTCCCTAAAATATAGGCAGCATATTCTTATTCTTGGATTCAGGACTTTCTTCAGCAACGACTGGAGCAATTATAAGCATTTTATTTTTTTTTATCTATAAGGCTTCTATTTATATCTAAACTATAACCCCAAAACACTATTTCTGTGAAAAATAAGGTTTTCTTCCCCCTGAAATTTATGACAAGAGCTGACAGCATATGCAGATGCATATGCATAATGTTACAGACTATATTTGTAAACCAGTAATTTTCTATTCATCCACATACTAACAACCACTAAAAGTTTTTATAGCATGAAATTCCCTGCATCCTGTAAAATTGTTTTCAATCCCCATAATTTTCTTTCCCAGAGGAATCTCAAGCATTTCCGATAACGCTGATTTACTGTTATAATTAGAAAAACATTGCTCAAATCCAGCATATCCATATAAACTCCCCTGGATACTATTACTTTTAAGTCGTAGAGGGTTAATGAGCATTCTAAACAATTTTGTCATTATGAAGACATTTTTTAAAGAAAATTCAATTTATTCACACACAGAAAAGTTACATAAAAATGAACATTAAAGGTCTGAGTTTTACCCACAAAAGTAAAGAAATCCTAGTTAGAGGCCTTATTTTAACCTGCTGGGTATCTAGATAATGCACCACATGTCACATACAAGATCAGTCATTGCTGTCAGACTGCTGCAATACCTAGACACAAGAGGGTATACTGAAGACAGCATGCAAGCCTACACTAAAAACCTCTTCTGTGGTGTCAAGACCTTACATGGTATTTCAATTTTTTTTTTTTTTTTTTAAGAAAAGAAGCAAGTAGAAAGAACAAAGGGCATATAAAATTGTTTAAAAAAATCTATTCCATCTCTATTAGGTTTTCCATTCCATCTTCCAAGACAGCATAAGTTATAAGTATGCAGAGGGAAGAGTTGATTTAACTGGTTTTAACATAGTCTATAGTAAAGGCACTGAAGTCAGTGGGATTTCACCAGTACAAGTGAAAAGAGAATTGGACCCAGGTTCTTCTTTAAAAGTCTTTGCACTATCATGTGCCACTACCTAAGTGTAATCACAAAGTTTTTGGTGACAGAATATCGAACTTAGTCTCCTCTGAATAAGGTAATACTTCTATAATTGAGTTTTACTTTTCTGAAATAGTACTTTCATAAAGACAACTGAATATATGAAAAAATTCTGTTTTTTATATAAATGGACCTGACTCAAGAGAAGTTAATTGACTGGCAAAACATTCCTAAAATATAAACATTCAAGAATAAAATTAATAATTTTCACCACAGGTTAATATGAATGTTTTTCTCCGTCCTTTGACAAAGGACTGTTCGTTAATGGAGTATGGCCTCACTACAGACAAGTAGTATTCAGGGTTTTTTAGTTCAATACAATAAAGGCTAGGTTGTGGCATTTATGACACTGTCCTAAATATGGAATGGAGTGAAGTCACTCTAACACAAGAAGGGCACTAGGGACTCAGCTGCACAGAGTTTCTGCCTGGCACAGCTTTGGGGAATACAGGGGACTATTACAATTCCTGGATTCTTAAAGCAGACCTGTACCACCCTGAGTCCCAGAGAAGATTAGCACAGCGCAGGAAGACAAGAACTGCAAATACAAGAGGTCCTTGCCATAATCGCACAAAGGGGACGAGGGGAAGGCTTCTTGGTTCTTGTATCCAAGCAAGGCCTCCCAACAGAGCTGTTTGGAACATTTGTGATAAAACATTTTTGTCTGAAAAGCTGTTTTTTCCAAAAACAAAATGTTTAATATAGATTGATTCTGATGAAGTTTTCAACAGGAAGGTTTCTGAGGTTCAGAGTGGTATCTCCAAGCATTTTGTGAGAGCAAGAGAAACTTGACCTTTTCAATCCAAAAAATGGATGCTTAGATATAATTCCATTTCGCAAAAACACTAAAAAGGTTCTGTTTTCGTTCCAATGCAGAACAAAAACAAACTTGAAGGTAGTCACAGTATAGAACTGTCATCCCGTGTCCAGCTCTAGCCTTTAACAATCTGGCCCTAGTGTTCTGGATCACTAAGTAAGTCATCTTTCGTCAAACCATCAACTAGGAACCTTCAGTCTGTATACTGGTTAACAAGTTTGATGAATGAGTTTGATGAAAAGCTTTACAAAAAAGGTACATATTGAGAAAACAGACAGAAATACACCAAAAAAAGTCAGGACCTCTGGTGTTCAGAATGCTTTTAAATCCTATTTGCAGACTTTAGATTTCAACACATAGGATTTGGTTTTGCACATACATGCCTCATGAAATGCTTTCTTCTTTGCATTATGCCCTATTACATTATCCAATGGCAATGGCGCTACCGAGTACCTACTTCAATATATATGTAGAAAAAGAAAGAGACCACCACACTTATCCTGAATATTTACTATACAGCAGTTGGCTCTTCTTGAAAGACAGCATTCTAATGCCTTCAGGAATAGAATATAAATATAGCTAAAAAAATTAAAATTCCCACTCGAATCAATAGCAAAACTCCCACAGACTTCCACAGAAAAAACACTGGGCCCACAATGAGAAAAGCTAGATACAAACCAGCTATAAAATTACTAAAAACTAAAGGTCAATCCTACAGTCCTTACTGAGGCAAAATATCCCAATGAGTTGATTAAGGACTGATCAGGTACCTGGAAAGTAGTGAAAAAGATTGCATTGTTTTGGGAGCACATAAGGTATTTCCTACAATTTACGTTTTTGCATTTGCTTCTTCACATGCTTAGATCACACAGCTCCACCCATGCTCCTGAGCCCTAATTTGTAACGTCTGAACATTCAAAGACGTTCAACTTGGGACAGAAGGCAAATCTTCCCCAATTAATATGTTTTTAAACACACATATAGATTCACATGAGACCAAACATATTTATAGTTGCAATGTAATCTTCACAAATGTTTTGGTAACTCACTATCCAAAGCCAATGTGGCCCTTAGCCACAATATAAATTCATTATTGAAAAAAAGGTGCCTGTCAGTCGTCATCTAACTGAATTAGAAGACCTCTTCTCATAACACCTCCCAATTCAGCTTTTAAGCTTTTAGATCAGATAAAAGCTGAACATTAAATTCTGAAATCACAGAATCAAAGATTAGCGTTGGAAGAGATCTCAGAAGGTCATCTAGTCCAGCCCTCTGGGAAATCTAAGCAAGCACCAGCATTAGGTTGAAAGGATAAGTAAAAAGAAGGAAATGGCTGATGGAGTAATAGCAGATATTCTTTAGAGAAACAACTGCTTCATCTTCCAACACAACTGCAAGACTTAGCAGTAAGAGAGGCAGCCAAGCCCTTCCCCTACGAGATCAGTTGTTTTTTATGCAGCCACTTGTGGTCACTTCACCACTTTCAACTTACTTTAAAATTAAAACCTGAAATGATCTACGATCCCCATATTAGATTACTTAATAGAAAGTAAGAGTTGAAAATGACCATTGATCACTAATGGTTGCTGAAATGGTATTGAAGTTCAGGGGGACTAAGGAGAAATGGTCATAAAAATGCAGAGAGGTGGGAAAGAGTGTTAAAGCAAGTTATTTTAACAAACATGTATGGTTCCTCTAATAAAATAAGGGTGTAGTCACCTTTTACCTACTATTTCTTCTTGCTCTACCATTGTTTTTCATAATGGAAAGACATACTGCATAGCCTCTCTTTCCATCACAACGTGGTTTAAAATATTTTCTTAATGAAATTTAAACTTGCTCATAACTCTAATAGCCATTAGCCAGGAAGAGGTGTGCATTATTGTACTTAAGTGAAGTTCTATCTTTTCTGAAAGCTCAGCACACCCAAAGAGTTCACCCAGTGTACTGATTCACATCTCACTGCAGCCTATTGCCGTATTTGCATCCAAATCTAGAGACAACTTTCCTGCATTAATCTAATAGCTTTGCTCAGACCAGCAATCAAAAAGTGTTTAATTTGATTACAGGAGTAGTCTTTTGTCCATCTCTTCACCACACTTACACCAGTCAGTTAACATCAGAAGTAATGTTTGCTGACTCAGAGGAGAAAAGCTGTGTAATATATTCTTTACACAATACAGAAAAATTGAAATGCTGTCAAGGTCAGAGGCAATCCTTTGCCTGGAGTGAATTTCATCAGGTAAGGATACAGCATAAGCAGGAGTGGGGAAGACAGCCAATAAGTACTTGCCTCACATTCTTGTTTCTGATATAATTTTGAACTGGGGCCACGGCTGACCTTAGTCATGAGCAATGCAAAGTAGTGCTTGAGGCCATGCAGACGTGCTCGATAACTCAAAGATTGGATTGAGTTCCCCTTCAGTGTGCTAGAAGAGAAAAATTATCTGCATTATATACCCAGGTATTTAGACCCAAACTCCACCCCGATACTTAAATAAAATAAGCAGTTCATTCTTAATTGGTTGGCTCTCCCCCATACTTAGTGTGTCATCTCTCTCTCTCCTCCTCTGCTCCTTTCTCCCAACAGGTTTTATTGTTATTTTTGAAGTAACGCTAAGGAAAAGAGGAGGATCTTGCAAATAGGTCTGACAGGAAGATTTGAGGTCACTGATCTCTACAGGAATGAGAAAGGAAACTCTGGGCCACATTCAGCAGTCATGTGAAATTGTCAAAAGACAAATTCCCGTACACTAAATTTGATTCCCTAGTCCTCTGTTAAATTGAGTTCCAGTTACATAAGAAAATTAACTTAGACCACCTTACACAATGTCTCTGAATGCAGCCTTGTTTCTAGCTTTCACAGCTTTAACTCTTATTTTTAATAGATTCATTGTATATAAGGAGCAAAGCTGTTGTGAAAGGAAAGGAAATCACTCAGGTAGCTCAGCACCAACAAATGGAGGACTTGGAAGACTAGTATTGTGATGTGGAGCTGGTTCTGGCATGTAATGAGGAACCAATTTAGTGGTCAGAGCAATAAGATGATGTGCTCCCACTGTCAGTGGGCTGGGCAAGCCAAGTGCCATATTCTAGACCACTTAGAATTATTTTTGGGATTGCTTACTTTCCAGGTACTGGAGTGTTACAGTAATCAAGACCGTAAATCTCAAAAGCATGGAAGACCATGCCTAGGGCTGCAATTGCCAGAATAAAGTTCAGACTCCTAGTTTAAAAAGATGTTTCTGAGATCCACATCTAGGATTGGTGAAGCGTCCAGGAAGATCACAAGACTATGCAGCACTTTAACTGAGGGCCAGTTCTCTCAATGATTTGTCTTAAGCTGGCAATTAACTCTTCATGGTGGCTTTATCCTTCCACCAGCATCACTTCTGTATTGACTGAGTTCAGCTTCAGTAACCTACTTCTGATATATGCACTGATTTCGCATAAAAGCTTTGATATGGCTAGGAGATGGTATTTTCTGCACTTAATGTGAAGAAAAATGTACAGCTATTTGATGTCTGCACACTGCTCGCATTTGGTAACGTACGCAGTGCCTCATGATCTCCCCCTAACTGTTTCTCATAAATGTTAACTAACACAGGGAAGACGACAGAGCCCTGAGGAACTCCATATGTAACATCTCAAGAAGCAGAAATACAGTTGTCCATCATAACGTTCTAGGTTTAGGTCTGAGAGGAAGGAGTGTAGCCGTCTCACCGTGCTTTGATTTACCCTTGTAAGGTGTGACCGAGTCCCTGGAATGGGCCTTACTAAGAATCCCACACCCAGGGCAGACTGCAAGAAATAGGGCAGACAATCCTCAAAACTAGTGGTTTACTCTACGATTAGAGTCACCAAGCTAGTAACAAAATAGCTTCTGCAGTATTACACTGATTAACCAGAAACCAAACACAGTTCCCTTTAGGCAAACCGGCCCTTCGCTCCCATCCAGATGAACAGGTCTAATATGGTGAGGGGTTATTGAAAACCTATTTCATAATATGTGAGGTTCTTACTGATCCCAGAAGATCAGACATACATCCCCAGATCGATATGGATCTTAGATCTTACCCAATAATCATGCTGATGCCAATCCTTTAGAAACTAAAGGTTTAATAATAAAAGAAAAGAAGACAGTTAGAAATGGTTAATAGATTATATACAGACAAGTGATTTTTCAGCGCCGATAGATCAGGATCATACTAGCGATGGAATAAACTGCTAGCTTGTAAAAGTCTCTCTGGAATTACCCAAACAGACTAAAAGTCATCAGTCCTTGTTCACAGTTTCCTTGTTAGAAATGTAGTCCAGAAAAACGAAGTAGGAAACAAAGACAAAATAGAGATGTCTCAGGTGCCTTTTTATATCTTCTGCCATATGCATGGAAACTTACTGTCCCAAACAAAGCCCACAGCCCCTGTTTAAGAAAAGTTACAGGCACAAGATAGATGCCAGGGTCACATGAGCATATCACATGTCCTTACATGGCCTGCGGACACACAGGGGGTGGCTATTGGCCCCTCGGAGTCTGAGACATTCGCAAGAAGAGCTATATGAGCAGGATGAGTGCCTTCTGTGGCTAACTGAGAGAGCTAAGTGTCCTTGATGGGCCATCTATACATAGCTGTGTAGCTTTGATGTAAATCCATCTAGTGGGTGTCACCCAGGAATACAACATGGGTTTCAAATACAAATACACAGCCAATAATCATAATTGCAGATGCGGAGATGATACATAGATTTAACCAGATAATCAAATTTGATAGATTGTAATATTTCCATGGACACCTTATGTGATACACAATTTCCATAAATCTTAGGTTATGTCTACATTGGCAGAGTTTCTTCGCCGGCAGTTACATCGCCGCTCAGAGAGCGCTGAAGGGAAACCGCCGTTGTGTGTTCACACTGTCAGCTGCCTGCGTGTTCACACATGCTGCACTTGGAGCGGCATTCAGAGCAATGCACTCTGGGCAACTATCCCACAGAGTATCTCTTCCTCTTCTGATGCTAAAAGTTGTGGGAAGGCGGAGGGGGTCGCGGGTCCTGTCCCAATGCCCCATGATGCATTGCTTTGCATCGCAGCAATTCCTGTGCTTCCGTCCACATTTGGCGACATCTTTCAACAGTTTATGTAGTGCGCGCTCTGCCTCTTTGGTCTGCAGGAATGGATCCCACACTGTTGACCAATATGCTGCTCGCTCTGACTAACATGTCATGAACGGCAGTGAAGTTATTCCTTAAACTACAAAGGTAAGAAGTGTCCGACATTGATCTCGCCACACGTAGTAGCTGCAACATGAGATTGCTTATGGCATTCATGGAGGTGCTGCCCACAGCAGAACACTGCTTTTGGGCTTGGGAAACAAGCACTGAGTGGTGGGATCACATCATCATACATGTCTGGGATGACAAACAATGACTACAGAATTTTCACACGAGGAAAACTACATTCATGGGACTGTGTGATGACCTCACCCCAGCCCTGTGGTGCAAAGACACGAGAATGAGAGCTGCCCTGTTGTTGGAGAAGCACGTGGCAATTGCACTGTGGAAGCTGGCTACTCCAGACTGCTACCGATCAGTCGCTAACCAGTTTGGACTGGGAAAGTCAACTGTTGGACTCATGTTCATGGAAGTGTGCAGGGCCATTAATCGCATCCTGGTCCGAAAGACCATGACTCTGGGCAACGTGTGACATTGTGGATGGCTTTGCACAAATGGGCTTCCCTAACTGTGGAGAGGCAATGGATGGCACGCATATTACAATTCTGGCACCAGAGCACCTAGCCACCAACTACATTAATAGGAAGGAGTTTTTCTCTATGGTTCTCCAGGTGCTTGTGGATCATTGTGGGCATTTCACCGACATTACCACAGGCTGGTCTGAAAAGGTGCATGATACACGCATCTTTGGGAACACTGGCCTGTTCAGAAAGCTGCAAGAAGAGACTTTCTTCCTGGGCTAGAAGATCGTAGGGGAAGTCGGAATGTTCATTGTCATCCTGGGAGACCCTGCCTGCCCCTTAATACTTTGGCTTATGAAGCCATGAGGGAAGCTTGACATCAGCAAGGAGCAGTTCAACAACAGGCTGAGCAAGTGCAGAATGATGATTGAGTGTGCTTTTGGCCTATATGGAGAGGAGTTGTTCCATTATACATAAAAAATATATACACTTGTTCTGGGGTCCAGAAGGTGGTGAGAAGCAGGCCACCTGACAGTCATTGGATAAAGAAGAAACACTGGGAAAAAAACAGGGTTGACATCATGATAGGGGTCTACTATATATCACCAAATCAGGAAGTGGAGCTGGATGAGGAACTTCTAGAAAAAAAAACCAGAAATATCCAAAATAAGACCAGGCGGTAAAGGGGGACTTCAACTCCATAGACATCAGTTGAAACAGTAATAAAGCAAAGCACAACATTTCCAATAAGTTCTTGGAATGTTTTGGGAACAATTTTTTGATTCAGAAAGTGGAAGTAATAATCGTGGGGGACAGCAATTTTGGACTTCATTCTGAACAGCAGGGAGAAATTATGTATCAGAGAGGTAGCAGTGTTAGTCTGGATCTGTAAAAAGCAACAAGGAGTCCTGTGGCACCTTATAGACTAACAGATGTATCGGAGCACAAGCTTACGCTTTCGTCAGACGCATGTAATGGAAATTTCCAGAAGCAGGTATAAATATGCAGGCAATAATCAGTCTAGAGATAACGAGGTTAGTTCAATCAGGGAGGATGAGACCCCGTACTGCACCATCTGCCGTCCGCAAAGCAAGGCAAGGGAAGGAGATGCTGCTGTGTAGCACTGCAGCACTGCATCTGCCAGCAGCATCCAGTAAATATACAGTGACATTGAAAAAAGGCGAGAAAGGATTTTTGTCCCTTTGCTTTCACGGGGGGAGGAGGGGGAGATGACATATACCCTGAACCACCCGCGACAATATTTTTGACCCTTCAGGCTTTGGGAGCTCAGCCAAGAATTCAAATGGTTTTCGGAGAGTGAGGGACCTGTGGGATAGGTACAGTCGTCAGTTGCCCCTCCCTCTGTGAGGGTCCATTTCATTCTTTGGCTTTCTGGTATGCTTGTCTCAGCTCCTTAAGTTTCAGCACTGTGTTGAGTCCCTGTTGTGGCCTCTGTCCATCATAGCCTTGGAGATTTTTTTCAGATGTTTTGGCATTTCATCTATTGGAACGGAGTTCTGATAAAACAGATTCATCTCCCCATACAGAGATCAGATTCAGTATCTCCTGCACAGTCCATGCTGGAGCTCTTTTTTTGATTCTGGGACTGCATGGTCACCTGTGCTGATCAGCGCTCCACACTGGGCAAACAGGAAATGAAATTCAAAAGTTCGCGGGGCTTTTCCTGTCTACCTGGCCAGTGCATCCGAGTTCAGATTGCTATCCAGAGCTGTCACAATGGCGCACTGTGTGATAGCTCCCGGAGGCCAATACCGTCAAATTGCAGCCACATTAACCCTAATTCGAAATGGCAATACTGATCTCAGGGCTACTCCCCTCATTGGGGAGGAGTACAGATATCGATATTAAGAGCTCTTTATATTGAAGTAAAGGGTTTAGCTGTGTGGATGGGTGCAGGGTTAATTCAGTTTTACGCTGCTAAATTTGAGATAAACTCGTAGTGTAGATCAGACCTGAGAAACAGAAGTGAGAACAGCAGAATAAGGACAATGGACTTCAAAAAAACACAAGACTTGACAAACGCAGTGAACTGGTAGGTAAGGTCCCCTGGAAAGAAAAGCTAAGTGATAATGGAATTCAGGAGAGCTTTCAATTTCTCAAGGAGACAATATTAAAGACAACTGCAAACCATCCCAATGTGAAAGAAAGATAGGAAAAATTGTAAGAGGTCAATATGGCTCCATTAGGAGTTCTTTCACCTGAAAATCAAAAAGGAATCCTACAAACCTTAGAAACAGACAAAGTGCTAAGGAGGCATACAAAAGAATAACAAAAACAGAAAGGCTAAGGCACAAAATGAGTTATACCTAGCAAGGGACATAAAAGGCAATAAGATGATGTTCTTTAAAGACATTAGAAGCAAGAGAATAACAAAGGACAGTATACAGGTTTTACTTAGTGGGGAAGGAGAACTAATAACTGATAAGATCAAGAAGGATGAGGTGCTGAAGACTATTTTGCTTCATTTTTCGCTAAAAAGGTTAATGATGACCAGATACTCAACACAATTATCGCCACCTCCAAGGGGAACAAACATTCATCAAACACAAGGAAAGAAGAGGTTAAAGAATAATTAGCCTGCCGGAGCAGCTCTAGCCAGGCCAGAGACATCCTCCCCTGGCCCTCCCCAGATAAGGTGGGAAGAGATGGGATCGGCAGAGTGTGGGGGTCCCAGGCTAAGGGTGGGGTCACGTGGGGGGGGGTCACAGGGTTACTCCCCTGACCCTCAGCTTTTCCCCACAAAAAAACATCTCCCCACCAGTTGCTATCCCAGCCCATCAGGGTAAGCAGCTGGCATGCCGGGACACTTTATTTACTCAGGTTTACCTTCGTGCCTGTGGACGCTCAAGGTAAATAAACCATCGCGGCCCACCAGTGGCTTATCCTGATGACCCAGGAGCCAACGTTTGCTGAACCCTGAATTATAGGGTTGGCTTATGAATGGGTCATAAAAATTTTCCATTTTTACTTATCCATCTTGGGGGAGGGGGGTCAGCTTATAAACAAACTGGCTTATGATCGAGTATACACGGTTCCTTTTGCCACAGTCTTAAATGACATTCTCATAAGCAAGCTATGGAAATGCGGTCTAGATTAAATTACTATGAGTTTGGTGCACAACAGGTTGAAAGACTGTACTCAAAGGTTACATCTACAATACACACTCCTTTCAGCAGCATGTAGAATACACACATTGTATACACTCCTAGGAAGTGTATAAATAGCAGCGGAGATGGTGAAATACTGCTTAGGCAAGCAGAGTAAAGACACACCTGAACCCTGTGGATCTGTACCTGGGTATGTACTCTACACGCCCACCAGCAGCATCTCCTTTTTACAATGCTATTTTCAGCAGTGTAGCATCCTGCTCCCTCCCCGCTGCTAGAATCTTCTCCCACCAGATGGAAAGGCTCCAGCAGCAGGGAAAGTATTTGGCCAGCGGAGAGTTTCCCTACAACAGTGAATGACTCTGGTAGTGGAGAGGGAGGCAGCAGGGAAAGATGCTTCTCCCTCACCAGAGAGCCTTTCACTGAAACACGTAGCTATGAACCAGTGTGGATGCAACCTGCTTTTCACTGCGATGTGTAGCTACATGTACCTACATGCTGCTGCAAGAGGTGTGCAGGGAAGACCTAGCTTAAGAGTAGTTATCAATGGCCCTCTGTCAAACTGGGAGGGTGTATCTCATTGAGTACTGCAGTAGTCAGTCCTAGGTCCAAAACTATTCAATATTTTCATTAATGATTTGGATAATGGAGTGGAGAGTATGTGTATAAAATTTGCAGCTGATACCGAACTAGGAGGGGTTGCAAGCACTTGGGAGCATAGGATTAGAATTCGAATCTTCACAAATTAAAGAATCTGTCTGAAAAAAATGGTGAAATTCAGTAATGACGAGAGAAAAAACACTTAGGAATGAAAAATCAAATGCACAATTAAAAAATGGGGAATAATCAGCTAAGCGGTAGCACTGCTGAAAAGGATCTGGGGGTTACAGTGGATTACAAATTGAATATGAGTCAACAGCTTGATGCAGCTGCAAAAAAGGCTAATATCGTCTGGGATGTATTAACACGAGTGTTATATGAAAGACACAGGAGGTAATTGTCCCACTCTACTGGGCACCAGTGCCTGAGCTGGAATACTGTGTCCAAGTCTGGGCCCTACACTTTAGAAAAGATGTCAATAAATTGGAGAGAGCCCAGAGGGGAGCAACAATGATAGAAGATTTAAAAAACCTGACCTATAAGGAAACAATAAAAAAAACTGGGCATGTTTAGTTCTGAGAAAAGAAAACCTGATAACAGTCTTCAAATAGGTTAAAGTCTGTTATAAACAGGACTGATCAATTGTTCTCCATGTCCACTGAAAATAGGACAAGAAGTAATAGGCTTAATCTGCAGCAAAGGAGATTTAGGTTAGATATTAGGAAAAGATTTCTATTAGATAAGTGCTGGAATAGGATTCCAAGGGAGGTTGTGGAATCATTGGAGGTTTTTAAGGACAGGCTGAAGAAACACCTATCAGGTATGGTCTACATTACTTGGTTCTGCCCCAGAACATGGGGTTAGATTTGACCTCTTGACACCCCTTCCAGTCCAACATTTCTGTGATCCTATGAGTCTACTCTCTGGACTGCTTAAGTAAGCACATCTTCAGCTAATATATTTGGAAATTTTAGATACAGTATTCTATGTTGTTCTTCACTTTCTAACACAAGCTTCTTGGAGTTAATCATTAATCTAAAATTGCAGCAAAAAAGCACCTTCCTCACAACACACAGTGTTTAATGACAGGAAAGACTGATGTGAACTCTCCTTTGCATCACCATCTGCCACATCCTGCTCTGATATTTATAAATATAGTTGTGTTGTTGACATTTCCACAATTGCTCCAGGTGTAAACCATTAGGACAGACAGCTCCTTATGATCGCATCGGTGGCATTTCTTCCTTTAACATGCAAGCAGAGTTGGCCTTCTCACAGATGACCAGAGCAACACCTACTAAAAGACCTTTTAACCTTTAACTTATTTTTTCAGGTAAACAAAAGGTCCTCCAAAAGGATCAGCACAGTCAGAGTTTTGTTTTATTTTATATATGCACACTCCCAAAAACAAAGATCAAGTTCAGAGATTTTAAAAAGCCTTTGATTTTCACACGTTTGTTTGAACACTTTCTCCCCAAATTCTAGTGTTAATTAGATTGTTACAAAGGTCATGTTTTGTCCAGTTCACTAATTCCTTGCATAATAGTATAATATATCATTTAAAGACATTTTAGTTCTTTTGAGAGGCAAGATTAGGGTCCTGGATTCTGAAGTCCTTTCTCCTTCCACACTTCAGGTCTGGCACAGACAGCAACAAAGCAAGCTTTCCTTCTACCCTATGTCCTGTCAATTTGCATAATCTGTGATGAGGAAGTGCCACCTTTAGAAGAGAAAAAGGAATAGGGTTTTCATGCTCATTTAGTTCTTAATTAGTAAAGATGCTACCTTTGGACCCAATCCAGCAAGCTGCAGATCACTCTTATGACTTCAGTGGGAAATAAGCACTATACAAGATTCTTGCAGGGAGTATGAGAGCACTGGATTAGGAAGCTCGTGTCAAGATGCCAGGGTTGGAACTGCTCAGTGGATAAAAGGTTTCCTTCCTACACTATCCCTGAAATGCAACTCTTGTTAAGTCATCTCTGAGCATCTCCCTTTACTTACTTCTATGATTTATGACTCCACCCCTCATAACAACTGAAGGATCTGGGGTTCTTCCTCCCCCCTTGCTCATCTCACTTCCACTTGCCCACACCCCCTGCCAGGAATGCTTTTTCCCCCACCAACCATACTACCCTCTGTAAGGGACAAAGTAGGAAGTTATTACTTCTCTAGGATCCAACTCTAGCTTCAGTGTCATAACCAAAGCACCACTAGGCCCTGCCTTCAATCAGGAGGTGGGAGTGGAGTTGGGAAAGAGGAAAGACAAGAAAAGATAAGATGCTAATCTCAAAATTGAAAGAAAATAACTATTCAGTATTTACTCTAAAGCACCTAACTATTTAAGAAGTGTGGTAAGTGGTACAATCAGACGTTCATTTTTTTTCATGTATTTTTAACTTAAGTCTATCCCAGTATTCTGCTAATTTAGGATCTTAAGCATTTTTATATTTTAATAAAAAAGTATTTCTGTTCTCTTAAGGAGATTTTAGAAAAATATTTCAAAATAGTTTTGACATGATGACTTCCACTAGCACTTGAACAAAACTAATATTTGACATGCTAAAGCACATATATTGCTGAATGTTTACGATTACCAGTTTGAGCAGGGGGTTGGACTAGATGACGTCCTGAGGTCTCTTCCAACCCTGACATTCTATGATCTCATTTATAAAAAAGGGCCTTGTAATAAAAAAAGAAAGACTCTTTAATCATTTTAAATACCATGGAAAAACAAAAGAGAAGTACACAAGATTGGGTAGTATCTGAAACTAGTTATTATCTGACAGTGGTTTAGTGGACCACATTAAATCAATTTGTGGACCCAGTACATCTTCCACTTGATCCACATCCATATACAAAACAATTGTAATAGTGTAGTGATTGTCTGGTTTCATCCACCTAGCTGTTATTGAGGCATTAGTTGGTCCAGTAAAAGATATTACCTCACACACTTTGTATATACATACACACATATACCTGAGTTCATTCAAAAGAAACACACAGGGATAGCTATAAATGAACATCAGTGCTATTGAAAAATACCACAGCAAACCTGTAATTGAAGGTTACATTTCTATTTGTCCTTAAGCAATTAATCATTCCCATTTTTATTATGTACTGTTCAAATACTTTACACATTTATCTTCTAACGTGTTTACATTAAGCTGAATAATCTGTACATTAGACCAAGCAGGAGGGGAATCTAATTTTTTCTTGATGAAAACTGATAATCAAAACTGACATGCTAAAGTTAAAAAAAAATCTATTTGAGGATAGTTATCTACTAAATATGATTTTGATATTTATCCTATTTTTTGAAGCTAATACAGTAGCATAAAGGGGGAATAACATAGTAATGGTTATGTTTCTAAAAGGCTGAAAAAGAGAAAGGCAACCTAAAAAGTTGCTGAACTTGTGAGCAGGAAGTCCTTGAAGTTAATTATATTGTTGGGTTGCAGAGGGCTTCCATTTCTGTGTGTGAGAGATGGGCTCTTCAACCCCACATCACTGTTGAAGGGGTTACGGTAGCTCAGAAGAGGCAGATTAGTCTCATTGGCACCTGGGGAGAGAATTAGACTTGACTGATAAATTACTAAATTGCTGATGAAGCCCTGCCAGAGGAGAAGCTGAGTAAGGTATAAAGCCAAGAAGTTTGCAGCAGAAGTGGGCTGCAGGGAGAGAGTCTGCAGTTGCTCTCTGGGCACAAAAAGGTGGGTAGGAGGAAACCCAGGGAAAGCAAAATCCCTGGAATCCTGTCACTGACAGAAGGTGTTTACCCAGAGGAGCTGTGAGGAAGAAAGCCTATGGAAGGCAAAGCAGGAAGAAGCTCAGGGAAAGAGCAGTGAGGGTTGAGACGGTGCAGACCTTGGCTCCGAATTATGAACTCAGAGTAGTGCATAGGCCCAAGTTCCCCTGCCAGCCACTGGACAATGGTGCAGGACTGGTGAAGGCAACATTCTGACAGTTGGTCCGGTGAGACTTTGATGGCCCAGAAGGAGAAGACCATATAATGACTTAGAAGGAGGGCTAAGTCCCAAAAGAGAGCACCTGAGTCCAGGAGAGTGAGAAGGGCCACAAGGCAAGCAAGAGATAGGAGGCGGCCCTACACTAGACCCCAGATCCAGCCACAAAGGGCTGCCCCACCAGTGAGTGAACCCTGTCAACATGGGGTCCCAAGATCTCAGCTCTGTTATTCCAACTGCAAACACTACTTTAACAGTGAAGCCACCGAATCTCACATGGAGAGATTCAGATCTTCTGTAGAACCATCAGTTCTAATGTTGTTGTAATAATGTTGCTTCCAGCTACACTGAAAAAGGCATAACTCCAATACACCAAGAGCAAAATATGATCTCCCCATTGCGGGGATTTGTTCCATTCCTTGCTGCTAGAATCACCAAGAGCACAAGTGAGACTGGGCTAGAAGTTGATATACTGCTACAAGAAGCAATTATTAGTAGAACATCCTGAGCTATAAAAACAGAAAAGGAACATAAGAAAATTAGCATTTCATATGCGTAACAATAGTACATATGCAAAAAAGCACACTATACCTCAAGATAGGATAGATGGGAAAGTTCCTGGCTACAAGAGGAGCAACAGACACTACTGCTGATCCAATTTAAAGGTCATACCAAAACCAAAGGACTGGATAGGATTAGTTAAGGGTAATCTGAAGCAAGCACATGTCTTTTGGGATAATGATATTACCAATGCTTTCAGCCGTCATTCAGCTTTAAAGGGAAAACTGTTTTCTTCCAACTTGTGACATTATATGTCATAGAATGTTGAACTACTTCAGGCGTGGAAGCAAATAAGATTTCAGACTGTCTGCTGGTCGTAAAAAGCCACGTTTGCTGAGGAAGTATATCTACATATTCTCCTATATCCCTTTAAAGTGAATCCCTTCCTGGCATTTGAGTCAATCCGAGTTCTTTCCCTTTCATGCATCATCACTAGCAATAAAAAGATTATGTGGGACAATGATTTCATCAATTATATCTATAAAATGTGATTGAAAGCTAATGAGGTTTCACAGGTGTATCTTAGGGCATCAGCTGGCCTGCAGAATCTTTACTATGGTGATGATGTAGAAGAGAGAAGAAGCCAGCCTGACTCTGGATCTTGGCTGGGCTTGCAAGGTAGCCCATTAAAATAAAAATAAAAATTGAACAAATGATATGGAAGCACTGAGACAACAAACATGGAACTCCATGGCGCAATTTTAAAGGGCAGTGAATTTAACCTCTGTTATAAATGTCTGCTCAACCTTCTCTCTGTGCCACCCAGTAGGTTTGGGTGCTGCTAAAATGAAAAGGAGAAACCAATTATTTGATTTTAATGTTGACAAACTCAGCTTAGTTGACTATTGCAGAATTTGACTGAATAATTGTAAAAGGATAAAATTCTAAAATGTAGATTAGATCAACTATAAGGTTATGAGGAAATATAGTCTAGATGAGTACAGTTGGGTTCTGCCTACTATGACAGCCAATTTCAATTCTCCTTACAAGGAAGTGTTTACATCAAAGCTCTTTTTGACAGAGCTGGAGGCCATAATGGATTCTACACATGTCAACGTGGTCTTAACGCTGGAAGCACTTAAGAAGAGGAAAATCCTTCCTAGACATGCCCAGGTTCAGCTATTTAAGGATATTTTCTTTCCTAATACCTTGATAATCTCCTCTAAAAATAATTGGAATTGTCAGAGGCATTTCTTCTCAAAAATTTCCTGGAGATTCTTTTGTTAGCTCTAAAATTATAGAAAAATCTGCCGTACAGACTATGCATAGATAACGAATTATTTAATTTATGTGAGTAAAAAGATCAATAGATGGCAACAGTTGTACCAATGATATGAAATCTCTCTCACTTGGGAATGAAGACAACCTCATAACTGAGAGCAGAATGCGGAAGTGGTATTTAACTATGCCATCATGCTGTCTACTTTCAATGCTTACTTTCATTTGGCCTGGTATGGCAGAAAAGAAACTAGAATTGCTGCATTCTTGCTCTTATTTGGAGAATTACAAATTCAGTGTAATAGCAAACACAATCTTTTTTTTTTTTTAATCCCTATAGTAAACCCCAACAGTAACCCATATCTATTAAACTTTTTAATGCAGAAAAAGTCACATCAAAAAAAAAAAAAAGGGGCATGGAAGGCAGGCACAAATCCCTAAAAATCAGATACAGTAGGCGTGAAAGTGACTGGAAATTCATTTTTATCAAATGTACAATCCCACAACAAGGAAAATATTCTAATACCATTGTATCAAGCAATGGATTGTTCTCATCTTAAATACTGAGTTTTGTTATCCTATCTCAAAGATCTATCAAATAGAGACATCAGTGATGAAAATGACTGCACCATAAAGTGACATAGAAAAGATTAGGACTATTTAGTTTAGAGGAAATGATATGAAAGAACATGATAGACATGATAGACATGATAGACAATAAAGCACTCCTTTTAGCCCTCATCTAATACAAGCAGAAGAAAAAATCCAAGTTAGAAAGCAAATACTGTTTTACATAATGGGAAATTCATCTATGAAACTCATTCTTCCAAGGAATAGAGGAAGCCAAGAGCTTAATACATTTCAGAAAAGGATTATACATGTATATGAGTAATAAGATCATCAACAGATAGGATAAATAATATCCAAACAGATTTAAATACTTGTGTTGCAGGTTATAAAAAAGTCAATTACTAACTGCCTGGGGTTCAGGAAGAACCTTCCTTATTGGTATACTATTCCATAATTGTCTTCAACAAGATTTCTTGCACTTAACTCAAAAAAATCCAAAACCAAAACACCCTAATACTGGGCCACTGTCAAAGACATTGAAATATGGATCACGGATCTGACTGGTATGGCAATCCCATATTCCTGTGAGATCATCAGTGTGGGGTTGTTGTGTTTTTTGTTTGTTTTTTTTAATTGAAATAGAATACCATTGCAGTTTTTGAAATTCTCATATTAATAATATGTAGTAATTATATGTTCTACATTTTCAGAACACTATGAAAACTTTAATATAACAATTCTCCTGTGACATAAGCAAGCATTCACCACCGCAAACAGGGTAATTTGAGAGGGTGTTTGTGGGAGGGAGACGTAATATAATCACTATTGTTAGGAAGGGCCACATCGCCAGTGCCAAAGCTGCTAGTTTCTTCTCCACCTGCGCTTGTATCCAGACAACCTAACCCTGGATGCCTCTACCCATATCCTGGTGTCGATTCACAGAGACTGTGGCCTGCATTTCCCACTCACAGAAAGCCAGGCTAGCGGGACCATCCAGTGTGAAAGATGCTTGCTAGTGGAATCTCTCAGGAAGCAGGTGGGAGAGCTACAGGAGGAGATGGATAGGCTGAGGAGCATCCGTGCCCACAAGGAATTCCTTGAGAGTATTCATATGGAGACATCCATGGCTGAGGAAACTATCCAGCTACAGAAGACTACTGTCACACCAACAGGAGAGGAGGATATGGCTCTGCCAAAGGGAGGACACTGGCTATTGGTTACTTCTGGCAGCAGGCAGTGCTTTACCTCTACTCTCAACCTACCTACCATAGTGATGGAAAGCTGATATGCTGCCCTGGCAACAAGCAATGAGAAATCATCCCCAAAAAGGTAGCGGAGAAGAAGCCATGTACGCCAAGGCTGGGAGAATCGCAGCCACCACTCCCAGGAGGAAATGTAGGGCAATGGTGGTTGGTGAGACTCTCTTCTGAGGGGGACAAAAGCACCCATCTGTTGCCCTGACATAGCATCTCGGGAGGTATGCTGCCTGCCAGGGGCCTGTATCCAAGAAGTTAGAGAGGGATTGTTGAGGATCATCCGGCCCTCTGACTACTACCCCATGGTACTCATCCATGTGGGCACAAATGATACTGCAATGTATGACCTCAACAGACCAGAAGTGACTTCAAGGCTCTGGGAGTAAGGGTGTAGGAGTTGGGAGTGCAGGCGGTGTTTTTCTTGATCATTCCGGTCAAGGGTAGGGGCCAAGGCAGAGACAGATGCATCCTGGAGGTGAATGCCTGGCTACAAACATGGTGTCGCCAGGAGGGCTTCAGCTTCCTTGACCATAGGATTCTGTTCCAGGAAGAAGGACTGCTAAGCGGAGACGGGGTCCACCTATTCAGGAAGGGGAAGAGCATATTTGGATACAGACTGGCTAATCTAGTTAGGAGCACTTTAAACTCTGTTCGAAGGGGGCAGGTGACCAAAGCCCACAGATAGTCAAAAACATGGAGACCTGGAAAAAGAGTCAGACTTTGCAGGGAGCATGGGCTGTTACAGCAGGGATAAAGGAGTCACAAGACAGAACTGGGGGCAGGGAAGGTCAAATCAGTATCTTAGATGTCTGTATACTAATGTGAAAAGTATGGGGAATAACCAGGAAGAATTTGAAATACTAGTAAACAAACACAGCTATGAGATAGTTGGCATCACAGAGACTTGGTGGGATAATACGCATGATTGGAATATTAGTATAAAAGGGTACAGCTTGCTCAGGAAGGACAGGCAAATAAAAAAAGGAGGAGGAGTTGCCTTATATATTAAAAATGTATACACTTGGACTGAGGTTGAGATGGAAAGAGCAGACAGACTTGTTTAAAGTCTCTTGCTAAGGATAAAAGGGATGAAAAAAACAGGGTGATGATGTGATAGGGGCCTACTACAGACCACCTAACCAGGAAGAAGAGATGGATGAGGATTTTTTTAAACATCTAACAAAATCATCCAAAGCACAGGACTTGGTGGTGATGGGGGACTTCAACTACTCAGACATCTGTTGGGAAAACAACACAGCAGGGCACAGATTATCCAACAAGTTCTTGGAATGTATTGGAGACTATTTTTTTTTTTTTAATTTCAGAAACTGGAAAAAGCTACCAGGGGAAAGGCTGTGCTAGATTTGATTTTGACAAATAGGGAGGAACTGGTTGACAATTTGAAATGGAAGGTAGCTTGGGTGAAAGTGATCATGAAATGGTAAGAGTTCATGATTCTAAGGAATGGTAGGGGGGAAAACAGCAAAACAAAGAAAATCTATTTTCAAGGAGGCAGACTTTAGCAAACTCAGGGAGTTGGTAGGTAAGATCCCATGGGAAGCAAGTTTAAAGGGGAAAACAACTGAAGACAGTTGGCAGTTTTTCAAAGAGACATTATTAAGGGCACAAGAACAAAACGATCTCACTGTGTAGGAAAGATAGGAAGTATGGGAAGAGACCACCCTGATTTAACCAGAAGATCGTCAGTGATCTAAAAATCAAAAAAGAGTCCTACAAAAAGTGGAAACGAGGTCAAATGACAAAGGATGAATATAAACAAATAACACTAGTATGTAGGGACAAAATTGGAAAGGCCAAGGCACAAAACGAGATTACACTAGCTAGAGACAGAAAGGGTAACAAGAAAACATTCTACAAATACATTAGAAGCAACAGAAAGACCAAAAACAGGGTAGGTCCGTTACTCAATGACAGGGGAAAAACGATAACAGAAAATGTAGAAATGGCAGAGGTGCTTAATGACTTTTGTTTCAGTTTTCAACAAGGTTGGTGATGACTGGACGTCTAACAAAGTGAATGCCAGTGAAAATGAGGCTCAAAGGCTAAAATAGGGAAAGAACAAGTTAAAAATTACTTAGACAAATTAGATGTCTTCAAGTCACCAGGGCCTGATAAAATGCATCCTAGAATACTCAAGGAGCTGACTAAGGAGATATCTGAGCCATTAGCGATTATCTTTGTAAAGTCATGGAAGATGAGAGAGATTCCAGAAAAGTGGGCAAATATAGTGCCAATCTATAAAAAGGGAAATAAGGACAACCCGGGAAACTACAGATCAGTCAGCTTAACTTCTGTACCCAGAAAGATAATGGAGCAAATAATTCAGCAACCAATTTGCAAACTTCTAGAAGATAATGTGAGAAGAAACAGTCAGCATGGATTTATCAAGAACAAATTATGTCAAACCAACCTGATACCTTTATTTGACAGGATAACAAGCCTGGTGGATGGGGAGAAGCAGTAGATGTGATACATCTTGCCTTTTGATACTGTCTCACATGACCTTCTCATAAACCAACTAGGAAAATGCATCCTAGATGGAGCTATTATAAGGTGGGAGCAAAACTGGTAGGAAAACCATTCCCAAAGAGTAACCACCATTGGTTCACAGTCATGCTGGAAGAGCATAATGAGTGTGGTCCCGCAGGCACCAGTTCTGGTCTGGTTCTATTCAATATCTTCATCAATGATTTAGATAACGGCATAGAGAGTACATTTATAAAGTTTGTGGACAATACCAAGCTGGGAGGGGCTGCAAGTGCTTTAGAGGATAGGATTAAAATTCAAAATGATCTGAACAAACTGGAGAAATGGTCTGAAGTAAATATGATGAAATTAAATAAGGACAAATGCAAAGTACTCCATTTAGGAAGGAACAATCTGTTTCACACATACAAAATGGGAAATGACTGCCTAGGAAGGAGTACTGCAGAAAGAGATATAGGGAGTCATAGTGGACCACAAGCAAAATATGAGTCAACAGTGTAACAGTGTTGCAAAAATAAATAAATAAAATTTAAAAAAAGCAACATCATTCTGGGATGTATTAGCAGGAGCGTTGTAAGAAAAACACAAATGGGTTTGTTTAGTCTAGAAAAGAGAAGACTTAGGGGACATGATAACAGTTTTCATGTACATAAAAGGTTGTTACAAAGAGAAAGGAGAAGAATTGTTCTTCTTAACTTCTGAGGATATGACAAGAAGCAATGGGCTTAAATTGCAAAACGGGAGGTTTAGGTTGGACATTAGGAAAAACTTCCTATTGTCAGAGTGGTTAAGCACTGGAATAAATTGCCTAGGGAGATTGTTGAATCTCCATCACTGGAGATTTTTAAGAGCAGGTTAGACAAACACCTGTCAGGAATGGTCTAGACAATACTTAGTCATGAGTGCGGGGGACAGGAATAGATGACCTCTCGAGGTCCCTTCCAGTCCTATGATTCTATGATTTACAAATGAGAGAAGTGAAAGAGAAAGGTAAAGTGACTTGTCTTAAGGTTACAAAGCAAGTTAGTGGCAAAGCTAGTTTCAGAACTCTAGATCACAGAATTTGTCAGAAGTCTGCTTGGATGGAGTACAAACTAGAGAAATATTTCTATGGGAAAAAGAATGGCTTCAGGCAACTAACCTTTTAAACTATCGTGAGCCTATCTCGCACATATGCAATAAAGTTATAAGACTGTTGTATCTAAACTTGTATCAAAAAATAAAACTAAGTCTCGCGCCAAAAACAGCAGGAGTATCTGCGTGTTAGCTGGAAGGCCTGATCACCCTTCCAGCCAGGGTCTCCTCTGGATTTAGCCGGCTCGTGTCGTGTCGTTTTGGTTCTTTGGATTATTTTCCCTCCCCAACTCACCTTGTCCTCGGTGTCTGTAGTGCCGGTCAGCTGCGCTTGGAGTGTGGTATGTGCATTTTAGTTTCTGTAAATACTCTGTTTAACTTCTTCCCTTTTTTCCCTTACTTGGGATCAAGTTGTGTATACAGTATATGAGAGTCAAATTCTTGTATTAATTGCTATTGTGGTTAGTTGGTGTATTTTTATAGTACTCAATTAATGTGTGTACAGTTTCCTTGGTTTCTGTATCTGCTCTGGTTTTTAGTGAGCACTTGATTATAGACTGCTTGGTTTCTTGTTGTTGGATGTAAATAGACTGTTTCAAGTTGTGTGTATATTCTTGTTCTGATAGTATTGTTAGTTGGTAAAAGTGCTCCTCCCCAGCCCAAGTTGCAACTCATTCCTCATTAACAAACAACCAAACACTTGGTTTTGACTTACAATCTTTTTTTGTTTTGATTTTCCTCTCTCAATCAAATCCTTACTCGAACCTGTATTGGTCTCGGACACTGTGGAGTACTGTAAACACAGGATAGTGGGTTCCAGATTTGTCTGCATCACATTTGCTCAAAAAAAAAAAAATTGTAACTGAAAAGATCTTTTTCCCCCCCAATAACTGCCAGCCCTTCAAACTCATCTTGAAATATGAAAGACAAGCTGTGTTCTTTCTGGCTCAAGCATCATCACTAGTAACAAAGATTCTGCAATCAGAATTTAGTTAATCCTCTGGATGAAACAGAATACAGCTCACTTTCTCTGTTAGCTGGATTAGGATCCACAGCAACAACAGAAGTGTAAAAACCAGAGCAAGCGGATATGAAACTGAGTACCAACTCAGAGCAATAGTTTTGAGTAAGGAGATGCCATTTTTACAGTCCCTTTCTTGATCATAAGTGCTCTTTCACAATATCAAAATTAAAAGCACACTCATCCACAGACCAACTCTTCATCAGCAGGGCTATCTGCATTTGTGTTTAAAATGAGTTGTATCATCATCCGATTTGGTTTGAAACAGTAAACTACTACCAGTAATTGAAATAGAAAAATTAACCAAGTGATTGTACTCCTTATCCCCCCACATTAAAAGAACAATTATGAGACTTGTGGGTATATAAGATGATGGGGTCTAAATTAGCTGTTACCACTCAAGAAAGAGATCTTGGTGTCATTGTGGATAGTTTTCTGAAAACTTCCACTCTATGTGCAGCAGCAGTCAAAAAAACGAACAGAATGTTGGGAATCATTAAGAAAGGGACAGATAAGATGACAGAAAATATCATATTCCCTCTATATAAATCCGTGGTATGCCCACATCTTGAATACTGTATGTAAATGTGGTCCCCATCTCAAAAAAGATGTATTGAAATTGGAAAAACTTCAGAAAAAGGTAACAAAAATGATTAGGACATGGAACAGCTTCTGTATGAAAAGAGATTAATAAGACTGGGACTTTTCAGCTTGGAAAAGAAATGACTAAGGGGGGGGGGTATGATTGAGGTCTATAAAATCATGACTGGTGCGGAGAAAGTAAATAAGGAAGTGTTATTTACTCCTCCTCCTAACACAAAAACTAGGGGTCACCAAATGAAGTTAACAGGCAGCAGGTTTAAAACAAACGAAAGAAAGTAGTTCTTCAAACAGCACACAATCAACCTGTGGAACTCTTTGCCAGAGGATGTTGTGAAGGCCACTGTCAAGGTTCCTTCTCCACTCTGAACTTTAGGGTACAGATGTGGGGACCTGCATGGACACTTCTAAGCTTAATTACTAGCTTAGATCTGGTATTGCTGTCATCATCCAGATCCTCCGTCTGCAACACTCTCTTTCCTCCTCCTAGGGTAGCCTTGAGACACTTTTTCATCAAGTTCCTGGTTAACACCGATCCAACCCCTTGGATCTTAACACAAAGAGAATTTAACCATCCTCCCTCCTTTCCCCCACTAGTTCCTGGTGAGTCCAGATCCAATCCCCTTGGATCTAAAAATAAGGAAAAAATCAATCAGATATTTAGAAAAAGGCTTTTAATTAAAGAAAAGAAAGGTAAAAGAAAACCCTCTGGGAGAGAATAGCATACCAGCTACTCTCACGGACAACAGATTCAAAACACAGAGGAGGTTTCCTTGGGCACAAATTTAGTTACACAAAAAATATCCAAATACCCAATTTTGATAACTCCCTTAACGGCACCAAGACAAGTTACAAAGAAAATAAACAAACCTATTTATCCCTTTCTAAAACTTACTACTCTGATAAGAGGCTGGTTCCTTGATCTTTTTCACTCTGGCTGAAACTGAGACTCTCAAAGGAAAATGTCCCTCCTTCCTTTTTAAACATCTTGTTCCCCCATTGGTTCCTCTGGTCAGGTGTCAGCTAGGCTAGGTGAACTTCTTAACCCTTTACAGGTAAAAGAGGCATTAACCCTTAACCATCTGTTTATGACAGCCACGACTATAACGGGTTCAAAAAAGAACTAGATAAATTCATGGAGGATAGGTCCATCAATGGCTATTAGCCAAGATGGGGAGGGATGGTGTCCCTAGCCTCTGTTTGCTAGAAGCTGGGAATGGATCACTTGATGATTATCTGTTCATTCCCTCTGGGGCACCTGGTATTGGTCACTGTGGGAAGATAGGATATTGGGCTAGATGGACCTTTAGTATAACCCAGTATGGCTGTTCTTATGTACAGCATGACCAACAATACAAACTAACTCTGCCCACACAAACTATCTTCGGTTCCTTTAAAGAAGCTCTCACCATGGTTCCTAAAACTCAAAAATGTTAGTTTTATTGTTTTGCCCCCTCAAGCCAATGTTTGCTGTTAGACAGGCATATAATATTAATGAAAAAATGCAGAAAAATGTTCATGAGTAGTGAAATACTATATTCACAAATCTGAATTGAGGTAGTTGGCAGAACTCTAAAACAGTAATACATTATTCATGATCTGTATACAGCTATCTACATACATATTTTACAGATTGAATATAATGGATCCAATTGTTTGGAGACATTGCGGTGATCTCAGATCAGAGCAAATCTCACATATTATCAGAGATATAAAGCCAAGTTTTAATGATATAAATTAAAATGAGATTAACAGAAAGCTGCAATACTAATGTGCATCATAATTTCAACATTCAAGAGAAAAAGAAAAGATGTTTACACAAAAGACAAATCCAAAATCTAGAATCTACCAAAGCAAGTAGAATTGAATTTGAGATTTTAACCTGAAACATTCTTCCATCATGCTTTGGATCATGCAGTTTTCAATGATGTTAGAGTCTAATTTCATATCAGTACTTATCTGAAACTAAATGTTGGATAAGTTTTAGTTTTTAAAAAGGAAGGTTAATGGATGAGCAAAGACTTTGAAACCACTTCCTCCATTATCCACTTTATTGAGGCCTTCACCCTCACCAATCTACTCAAACAGTTGTGCGTTTCCAATTCCCTTCAGTCTTCTAAAGGTATGTCTGCAAGACCCATGACAGCAAGTCTGAGTATATTCACTTTGCAAAGAACACCCGGGACATTGAGTCTCAGAGTGTGAGCACTAGTTGACCTCGGCTCTAAGGCTACAAACAGCAGTGTAGACATTCCTGCTCAGGCTGGAGCCTTGATTCTGATACCCACCCCCCGTCAAGTTTCAGAACCTAGGCAGGAACATCCACACTACCATTTTTAGCCTATAGCGCAAACCTGAGGCCTTGTCTACATATCAAGTTTTGTCACCAAAAACCGCTTTTTATCAAACAGTATGTGCATATACACTGCAATGCGACTTTTGTCTGGAAAAATGTCCAGTTTTGGTGACAAAAATACATCCATCCTGATGAGAGACACACATCTTTTTCCTCTACAATTTCTCAACAACGTGCCAGTGCAGACACCATGCTTGATTTCATTGCTTGAATTAGCCTCCAGGTGTCCCACAATACTCGTCCTGACCACTCCAGTCAGCAGTTTGAACTCCACTGCCCTGTAGGCAGGCAAACACACACCCATCTGACCCTCCTCATTAGAAGCCCCAGGAATTTTTGAAATTTAATTTCCTGCTGGCTCAGTGTAGAGAAGTCTCATCCCATCTTCCAGGTGACCATGGCAGGTTATCGCACCAAACATTCTCCTGCTTGGATCACTGTAGAGCTGTTGGATCTGAGCAGTATATTACGGGAAGATAAGGCTGAGCAGTCCCGGCTGCGCTTGAGCTGTAGGAATTGGGACACCTAGGGGCACATTTCTTGAGGCTTGTGCAAAAAGAGCTATGATCGGGACACGCTGCAGTACAGAGCGAAGATAAAGGAGCTAAGGCAGGCGTACCAAAAGGGGAGGGAGGCAAACCATCACTCTCATGCTTCACTTAAGACCTGCCGATTCTATATGGAGTTGGACGCTATTGTCAGTGGTGACCACTGCCAAGAGCCCCGCACACATTTCGAGAGAATGGAGGCAGCTGAAAGAGGACCTAACCCGGAGGACTAAATTACTGATTAACAGGTGGAGTTAGATTAGGATGTGCAGCTCCCAGCGGGGTCACCCGGTCAGCCAGGCAACCAGGAACTTTTCTCCACTCCAGAGGCATCTAGCAAGTCTCAGCAGTTACTCTCCAGGGAGAAAGAAGCAGGAGATAAGTCTGGTAAGTGGCTGTGGCTTGTGTACTGCGGAGATGGGTTCAGGGTATAGAAATGTGGGAGGCTGGTTGTGTTTCTCTGAAGTGGATATTTTCCTGTGTAACTAATCAGTACAGCAGAACAGGATGTTGATGCACCCAGAGATCTCACAGGAACCCTCCAGCGAGATCTCCAAGAAAGTTTTCTGGAGGTACTCAATAACCCTCTGCCAGAAGTTCTGTGGCAGAACAGCTCTGTTCTATCCCCCATTGTAGGAAAAACTTTCCCATGCCATTTAGCAATTACCTGTGCAGGGACCATAGCGTCACAGCGTCAAACAGCGTAGGGAGCAGGGCAGAAGCAACAGGTATGGAGTAGATGTACCCTTGTTTCCCTACTTACACTTAGCAGTTAGATATCTGCTAGAATGATCCCCGTCAGTGGAAAAGTGTGGAGGAATTCTAGAATTTTTTCCACAGAAAGCTGCACCATGACCCTTGCAGAGTGTGTGCTCTCTTCCTAATGTGGAGCAGCCCCTTCCACGCCCCTGCTAACACTCATCATGCTTTGGCTGTTAGCGGAGATGTGTGCCTGGCTAGGGTCAGTGAGAAAGTGACTGAAATGTTGCAAAAGGTGTATTAACTGAAATGTTACAATGCTGTGTGTGAACTTAACAATCCCGCTTCTGTGCGCTGTCCCCTCTGCATCACCAGATATGGCCTTGAGGAACACCCCACACACCCCTGCTGAGCATCTCTGCTAGATAAGAAAGTGCCCAAGACGCAGCAAGAAGACATGTTCTGTGAGGTATGGCAGTGCTCCAAAGCAGAAAAAAGGTAATGTAAGGACTGCTGCGAAGACAAATGGCAGGACAGAAAAGAGACTCAAACATTTTTTAAGGCTGCAAATGAGGGGATGATTAAAGTAACGGAGGAGCAAATGCAGAGGCTGCAGTACTAATAGTGCTGCAGACGGAACAGATCCATGCTCACTGTCCCCTGCAGCACATTCAGAGCCCTTTTCTATGCCCTCCCACACAAACTGCACCTGCATATTCCTCTCCACTTTCTGGGAGTTCTTGGTTTCCCTTTCACTCCACCCCCTAGGACAACTTTCACAATGATAGCTGGACCTACATGCAGTTGTGAAAGTCTGTCCTTTCCTGGCTCCTCCTTCCCATCAGGCAGCTAAGTGTTTGTGTGTGCTGTTTCTTATTCAGTAAAATCAAAGTTATTTAATGGTGGATCACCTTTATTTTTTTTCTACGAATTGAGATTGCAGTTACCCTACATGCACAGGCATTATCTTCATTGTCTTACAGGAATGGAAGGCCCAAAAAGACACCATTGCATCCTAGCACTTCTGACGGAAATACACACTACTGGTGCTCATTGTCAGTGTGCGCCTCAAAGCCTCCCTGATTCGAACTGGCCCCCTCTGACAGCCCTGGTATCTGGCTGCTCAAAATCAGCAGCTAAACCGCCTGACTCAGCACTCCACCCCGAGCAAACCTTTTACCCTTTGCTTCACAGAGATTATGCAATGTACAGCACATGGCTATGACCAAGGGAATATTATCCTCATTAAGCTCTAGCCTGCCATATAGGCATCCCCAGTGTCCCTTTAATCTGCCAAAGGCACATTCAACTGTCATCTGGCACCTACTCAGCCTGTTGAACTGCTCCTTACCGCTGTCCTAGTGTCCCAAATAAGGTTTCATGAGCACGGCTATAAAGGGTATGCCAGGTCTCCTGGGATCACTTTGGGCATTTCAACATCTCTCACTGTAATATTCTGGTTTGTAGCTTTCCGTACAGGCTGGTATTCCTGAAGATGCGTCGCAGGATGTGATAAATTGCCCTGCACACTTGCATTAACACAGGCCCAACAGTCGACTTCCTGACTCCAAATTGATTCGTGACCAACCGGCAGCAGTCTGGAGTCACCAGCTTACATACAGCGATTGCCACCATTCTCTACGAAGAGGGCAGCTCTCATTCTGGTGTCCTTGTGCAGCAGGACTGTGGCGAGCTCTGCACACAGTTCCAGGAAAGTGGCTTTCCACATCCGAAAATTCTGTTGCACCTGCTCTTCATCCAACACCTGCAGGATGATACGATCCCACCATTCAGTGCTTGTTTCATGAGCCCAAAAGTGACTATCTACCCTATGTAGCTGCTCTGTGAAGGCCAAAAGTAATCTATGTTGGGTGCCTGCAAGTGTTCTTCAGTTAGGAACTTGACAATTAACTGCACTGCCATCCACGTCTTCATGATAGTTCACAGAGAGAGGAGAGCAGTGTGAGGTCCATCCCTTCCCACAAAGATGCCGAGGTCAACAGCAGAGATTGAGCATTGCAAAAATACCACAAAAGAAAGCTGGAAGCCCATGGACTGCTAGGATACAAAGCAATGCATCATGGGACATTAAGCCAGGTCCCAAGATGTGCCGCAATCTGCTCCTCCTTCCCACAACACCTAGCAACAGCAAGTGTTGACCTGGATTGTGGGATAGGTACCCATAGTGCAATGCTCACACTGTCAAGGATGGCGCCCCCACTGTCGATGCGCTCTGCCAACAGAGGGAGTAAGTGTGAACATGAGATTCCAACTTTTATTATGCCGATTTTTGGGTTTTTGTAGACATAGCTTGAGTCAGGTCACCTGGGCTCTCAAACTCACTGCTGCAGGTTCTGTTTGCAGTGTAGACTTACCCTCAGAGGTCAGGTCAACTGACTGAAGCTTGCACTACAAGGCTAGACATAGCAACATAGACATTCCCACTCAGGCTCTGAAACCTGATGAGGGGGGTAGGTCTCAGAGCCTGGGGTCCAGCCCGAGCAGAAATGTCTATGTTGCTATATTTAGCCCTGTGGCCCAAGCCCCATGAGCCCGAGTCAGTTGACATGGGCTCTGAGACTCGCTACTGTGAGTTTTTTGTTTTTAAACCGTGTAGATATACTCTTAATATTCTTTTCTCTCATTTATCTTTATTCTCACTGACTTTTTTGATGCTGAAACACTGTTTATTACATGCTTTTCCTGTCTAAACTTTTCTCTGGATTCGTGCCCTACCATTCTAAACATTCCTTTCAGCAGTGCTGTGCCGAATCTTCATTTATTCACTCTAATTTAAGGTTCCACGTGCCTGTAATACATTTCCTTGTTTTTAGAAGGTCTCTTTCTATAGGTCTATAATATATAACTAACTATTGTTGCATGTAAAGTAAATAAGGTTTTAAAAATGTTTAAGAAGCTTCATTTAAAATTAAATTAAAATGCAAAGTCCCCAGGACTGGTAGCCAGGACCCGGGTAGTATGAGTGCCACTGAAAATCAGCTCAAAGGCCACCTTTGGCACACGTGCCATAGGTTGCCTCTCCCTGGATTATACTCAAAATTTATACAAGCCACCTTTCTATCTTCATTTAAGCTTTTGTTATCTTCTGCACTGATTTCTAGCTTATCTTCCTGGCTTTTTCTGTAAATTATAACAAGCTTCTTGACAATTCTGCTGCACACCTAATCAAACAATGTTTCTGCCATGACTCCTCACACGATCCAGTGATCTGCCTACCAACCCTGCACTGCACACTAAGTTTAAGATGCTTGTTCTAACCTCCTTAGCCCTCCATCTAACTGGCCTGTTTTGGTTGGCCTGGTAGTTTGATGACACTGGCCTATCTATTCCCTCTCTCTAGCATCTATCCTTCATTTTACTACTTTCTATTTTTGTTCGGTCATCCCGCCCCAGTCCTGCTGGTGAAATAAATTTCCTCTTTTGATTCATTCTACATTTTTGTAGTCCTTCAAATCCCTTCCAAAAAGAAAGAAAAGAAAAAGAAAAGAAGAAAAGAAATCACACCCCTTTTTATTACTCAGTATCATCTAACACAAGACAAAATAATTCCAAATATGCTTCTAGGGACAAGTGTAAAATATGAGGGTTGTTGTTCTTAAGTGGAATTAATGCAATAATTCAAAATGGTGCATCTGAAAACATGCTTGGACAATATCCCTCTGGATGCACCTAAGCTGCCTCCTGTCTTTCTTCTTGGAAATCGGAAAGTCTCACAGGTAGAGATGTCATTATGAGAGGGTTTGCTCTTTTTCCATACTTTCACAAATTTGGAAAGAATCTTTAGAAGTAGTTAGCCAAGAGTTATGGAATGCTTTTAGCAACAAGCATTCCCCAAAGGAAGATTTTTTGGAGATCATTCAAAAATATGTTTTTGTTTATTATGATCATGGGGCTCAGTTACAGTAATTCTCTCTTTGAACTTGTCTTTACTGCTTAAAAAAAGGTGTATTCTTTTACCTCAGGATAATGTATGTACTTCAGTTCATGTACTCTCACATGCATTAGTTAGCGTGTGGTAAAACATACAAGTTTTTTTTAGCACTGAAGATAAGCCCTCGGAAAAGCTCCTTGCACTGCTGCTCTGTTACTTACAGTTAGTTGGTAAAGAATACCTATTCAGTGGAACAAGCAACCATAATGGTTTTACATACTTTGTTTATAAACGTGTAAATTAATTGGTCTATCTTCAGTCAGCAAACCCCACTGGATTTCAAAGCCGTTATGGGAGAAGGGGCCATGACAATATTCTGCACCAACTCAATAAGCCTTATTCTGATGAGTGTGTGTGTCACTTCATTATGCACCTTTCAGATGTTACAATATTTCATTTTAGCCGCAAATAAAGCATTTGCTGTTGTAGCCTCTGCTCTTATCTCCAGGATCAACTACCTCAGCTTATTTAACCTCAGTTTAATTTGCCTGTAAGCTACTTGGGGCAGAGACTTTTTCTCTATATTTACGCCTATGAACAGCACATATTTTAACAGCACTATATACATTATTTATATAAAGACCCTTTAAAAAGGGATTAAGATTGTACAGATGTAATATTCCACCAACTCAAACCCTAGAAAGCAAGGAAATGTCCAGTTATGGGACACCTCTAATACCCACAGATGACATATTTCCACTGAAGGCAACAGAATCCGCCACCACAAGGACGGTACCTCCAACTGATGAGACATATAACATTTATTTCCAGCACAGTATACTGCAAACTTTTAATTAGAATGCTCCCAAAACTCCTTGGGTGGAGAGAAAAGGAATCTGTCAAGTGCCATCTCTGCTCCACTGGACGAGTTACGGTTGTCTAGACTGGAGAACACTGTCCTGAAGATGCAGCTCTTCAACTGAAGCTGAAGAACTTGCAGCACTGGAAATCAAAGCAGTTCTCAGTTGGCAACCATGGCTGGTATGACCCCCAGACTCAGTCACGGTTTACAGCATAGGCAACCTTCCTATAGTTTCCTAACCTTAGAGCATAGTGGTGTGAGAATGGAGCGGAACTTTGCTGAGGGCAACCTGTAGTTTCAAAGCCACTGGAAAGACAAGCTAAGGGGTGGCCATCGTTACTGGGCAGCCTCAATTTCACATGGCCAAAGCCCTCAAGTCTACTGCATTTCAGCTGAATCAGAGTTCCAGTTTACATGAGTGACAAATTTCCTAACAAAATACACTTTAGCACAGTGGAAGGTGCACTGAACTGGGAGGCAGGACACCATGAGTTCATGTTTCATGTCTTTTGATTGTTCTTGTTTTATATTTCTTTATATTTCTGCACATTTCACAGACTTATTATTGAGCAACATCTATATTAAGGGGCAGACAAGTATCACTCAATCTCTTTTACAAATAAATTATCTGCGACATTGCAAAAGGTCATTTCTACAAGAGATGAAAATAGAACCAATGTAGTTCTATGATTAACTTTCACTCTCAGCCACTCACAGAAAGAATCTGTCAAATCTATAAGTGACTATAATCTGTAAACCACTGTTTCAGAGCTAGGAACAAAACCAGGGGTCCTGACATTCAGCATGCCTTGAAAATGGTTGTGAAACACATTCAAAAATCCTCTCTGGTTGCTGAAGCACACAGAATAGCTGCCTATGCTACTACCACCACCTCTTGTAGCTCAAGTGGTAGCGATATGGACTCAAGATCTAAATGTTTTGGGTTGAAACTCTACTGATGGTCCACGTAGTAGTCCTTATAAGTGCACGTGATAAAAAAGACGGTTACTCACCTTTGTAACTGTTGTTCTTCGAGATGTGTTGCTCATATCCATTCCAGTAGGTGTACGCGCCGCGCATGCACGTTCGTCGGAAGACTTTTACCCTAGCAACTCCAGCGGGCCAGCAGGTCGCCCCCTAGAGTGGTGCCGCCATGGCGGGTAATATATATCCCTGCCGGCCCGCCCGCTCCTCAGTTCCTTCTTGCCGCCTACTCCGACAGTGGGGAAGGAGGGCGGGTGTGGAATGGATATGAGCAACACATCTCGAAGAACAACAGTTACAAAGGTGAGTAACCGTCTTTTCTTCGAGTGATTGCTCATATCCATTCCAGTAGGTGATTCCCAAGCCTTACCTAGGCGGTGGGGTCGGAGTGAGAGGTCGCAGTGTGCAGCACGGCGGAGCCGAAGGCTGCGTCATCTCTGGACTGCTGGACCAGGGCATAGTGGGAAGCGAAGGTATGGACGGAGGACCAGGTCGCTGCCCTGCAGATTTCCTGGACGGGCACGCAGGCAAGAAAGGCCGTCGAAGAAGCTTGAAACCTAGTAGAGTGCGCAGTCACATGGCCCGGAGGGAGATGAGCCAAGTCATAGCAGGCCCGGATACAGGATGTCACCCACGAGGAGATCCTCTGCGAGGAGACAGGCAACCCCTTGACCCGTTCAACTATGGCAATGAAAAGCTGGGGGGATTTGCGGAACGGCTTGGTTCACTCTATATAAAAGGCAAGTGCCCTGCGAACGTCTAAGGAGTGCAACTGCTCTTCCCGGCGCGACGAATGAGGTTTTGGGAAGAAGGCGGGTAGGAATATGTCCTGGTTAACATGAAAGGCCGAGACTATTTTGGGGAGAAAGGCTGGGTGCGGCCTCAGTTGCACCTTGTCCTGATGGAACACCGTATACGGGGTTCTACCATAAGGGCGCGCAGCTCCGACACATGTCTGGGAGAGGTGATGGCTACCAGGAATGCCGTCTTCCAGGACAAGTAGAGGAGGGAACACGTAGCCAGTGGCTCAAACAGGGGGGACATAAGATGAGACAACACCAGGTTTAGATCCCAAGAGGGGGCGGGGCGGCGGACCTGGGGGTAAAGACGCTCCAGACCCTTAAGGAACCTAGTTACCATTGGGTGGGAGAAGACGGAGCGGCCATCGCTCCCCAGGTGGAAGGTGGAGATAGCCGCCAAGTGAACCCGGAGAGAGGACACCGCTAGGCCCTGCTGCTTGAGGGACCAAAGGTAATCTAGGATGAGTGGGACGGAAACGTCGGTGGGGCAGAAGCGCCGCTCCGTGCACCAGCACGTAAAGCGTTTCCACTTGGCTGAGTATGTTGCCCTCGTAGAAGGCTTTCTACTTCTCAGGAGCACCTGCCTCACCGGGGAACAGCAATGCAACTCAGATGTAGTCAGCCACTCAGGAGCCACGCTGAGAGGTGCAGCGACGGAAGGTCCGGGTGACGGAGACGGCCGTGGTCCTGCGTGATCAGATCCAGGTGAAGAGGCAGGGGAACAGGATCGGCTATCGACATGTCCAGCAGCATGGAGAACCAATGCTGCCGGGGCCACGCTGGAGCTATTAGAATCAAGCGGGCCTTGTCCCTGCGGACCTTCAGAAGGACCTTGTGGATTAACGGGAATGGAGGAAACGCGTAGAAGAGGTGTGTCGCCCATGGAATTAGAAAGGTGTCCGCAACTGAGCCCGGTTCGCAACCCTGAAAAGAGCAGAACATCGGGCACTTTCTGTTCCTGCGGGACGCGAAGAGATCCATATGGGGACTTTCCCACTTGCGGAAGAGCACAAGAGCGACGTCCGGGCAAAGGGACCACTCGTGGGAGCGAAAGGACCAGCTCAGACGATCCGCCAGCGTATTCCGAACCCCCGGGAGAAAGGAAGCAATGAGGTGAATGGAGTGGGCTATGCAGAAGTCCCACAACCTCATGGCTTCCCGACAGAGAGGAGGAGATCTCGTGCTGCCCTGCTTGTTCCCATAGTACACTGTGGTTGTGTTGTCGGTGAAAACCGACACAGAGCGACCCTGGAGCTGCTGACGGAATGTTTGGCAAGCAAGGCGGACCGCTCTTAATTCCCGCACGTTGATATGGAGGGCTAGTTCAGGAGGAGACCTGCAGCCCTGGGTCCGCAGGGTACCTAGATGAGCCCCCCATCCCAAGTCCGATGCATCCGTTGTTAGGGACAGTGAGGGCTGGGGCGGATGGAACGGGATCCCTGCACACACCACGGACTGATCCAGCCACCACTGGAGGGAGTGGAGGACGTCCTGAGGAACTGTGACAACTGTATCCAACAGACGTCGGGCCGGACGGAGCTGCAGAATGAGCCAGGACTGGAGGGGTCTGAGGTGGAGCCGAGCGTATGCCGTGACGAACGTGCAGGCGGCCATATGGCCCAAGAGAGTCAGGCAAGTATGTATGGAGGTCAAAGGCGCCGCCTGCAACCTGTAGATGATGGCTGTCAAGGCCTGGAACCATGACAAAGGAAGAATGCCCCTGGCCAGAGTGGAGTCCAGAACGGCTCCGATAAACTCTATCCTCTGAGTGGGAGTTAGAGTTGACTTCTCGGCATTGATCAACAGGCCTAGGTTCATGGAAAGTTTCCTGACCATGTGGACGTGAGTGAGGACTCGCTCCTGTGAGGGTCCTCGAATAAGCCAGTCGTCGAGGTAGGGGAATACATGCACGCGACTGCGTCGAAGGAAAGCGATGACTACGGCCAAGCACTTGGTAAACACTCTCGGGGACGTAGATAGGCCGAACGGGAGGACCGTGAATTGATAGTGACGGCCGTCGACGATGAAGCGAAGGAACCTCCGATGGGGCGGGAAGATCGCTATATGGAAATAAGCGTCCTGCATGTCGAGGGCGGCGTACCAGTCTCCGGGATCCAATGGATGGGATAATGGTCCCCAAGGAACCATACGGAACTTCAACTTCACCAGGTATTTGTTGAGCTCTCGTAGGTCGAGGATAGGCCTGAGGCCCCCCTTGGCCTTGGGGATCAGAAAGTAACGGGAATAGAACCCCCTGCCCTTTTCGCTCTCTGGAACCTCCTCTATGGCTCCCTTGTCGAGGAGCGTTCGCACCTCCTGAGGCAGGTTGCTCGTGAGAGGGGTCCCTGAAGAGGGACGAGGGAGGGGGGGCGGGAGGGCGGGTACGAAACAAACTGTAGGTGGTATCCAAGCCGCAACGTGCGGAGGACCCACGGTCCGAAGTAAGCTGGTACCACGCCGGGAGGAAGAACGAAAGACGGTTGGAGAAGGGAGGAGATGGATCCGTAAGAGGAACTGGTACAGCGCCCTCGGGCGCACCTTCAAAACGAGGGCTTGGGCCCGGAGGAAGGCTTGGAGGGACCTTGGTTCTGTCCCCCTGATTACCCGATTGCCTACGCCGGCCATTCCTATTCTGCCGCCTGGCGAAGTCCTGTCTTTGCCTGGGCTGGGGGTAAGGCCTGTGCTGTGCTGAGGCCTGAATGGTCTACGTTGGGTGACCGGCGTATGCATCCCCAGGGCACGCATAATGACCCTATTGTCCTTAAGGCTTTGTAGCCGAGGGTCAGTCTTATCCGAAAACAGGCCCTGGCCCTCAAACGGAAGGTCCTGGATGGTATATTGGAGTTCCGGAGGAAGGCCAGAGACCTGAAGCCACGAGATGCGGCGCATAGTGACTCCTGAGGCCAGAGTTCTGGCGGCCGAGTCCGCAGCATCCAAAGCGCCTGCAGGGAAGTTCTTGCGACTTCTTTCCCTCGTCAAGGATAGCGGCGAACTCTTGACGAGCGTCCTGCGGGAGCAGCTCCTTAAATTTATCCGCCGCCACCCAGGTGTTGTAGGTGTAGCGGCTGAGCAGAGCTTGCTGGTTGGAGACCCGCAGCTGCAGGGCGCCTGCGGAATAGACCTTCCGGCCAAGTAGGTCCATACGCCGTGCCTCTTTAGATTTGGGGGCCGGAGCTTGTTGTCCATGGCGCTCCCTCTCATTCACAGATTGAACGACGAGGGAACACGGGGGGGGTGAACATACAAGTACTCGTAGCCCTTCGAGGGACCATGTATTTGTGCTCCACGCCACGAGCAGCGGGGGGAACGGAAGCCGGGGACTGCCAGATGGTGGTGGCATTGGCTTGGATGGTCCGAATGAAGGGCAGGGCAACACGGGTGGGCGCATCCGCCGAGAGTATGCTCACTACCGGGTCCTCGATCTCGGAGACCTCCTCAGCCTGTATGTTCATGTTTTGCGCTACGCGCCTGAGGAGGTCCTGGTGTGCCCTGAGGTCCAGTGGGGGGACTGGTGGATGTCGTCCCCGCCACCGCCTCATCCGGGGAGGACGACGAGGAGAGACCTGGCAGGAGTGGATCCAGCGGCGGTTCCGCCTGGAGTACCGGTCTGACTCTGGCGGGTGCTCAGGGTCTTGAGGATGAGATGACCTCTCCTCCGTAGGGGACGGAGGAGGGCGAGAAGAAGTGGCCTCCGGAGCCCTGTGTTCGGAGGCGGACGAACGCTGGGGCCCCTGGGCTTGGTGATATGCCCACGGGGTCCAGAACCCCCACTGCTGAGGACCATGCTCCTGCTGAGTCTCGGAGAAGAGCGAGGCCGGTCTGTCAGCATCTAGGTACGCGCTGTCCGCCCGCGAAGAGACTGATCCCTGGCGAGAGGGCCACAGGGGCGCCGAACGGGAGTAGTGCGAGTCCAGCGCCCTTGATGGCGAAGACCTCCTCGGTGCCGGAGATCGGTGCCGCGAGTCATACCGGTGCCGCGATCGAGACCGGGACCTGCCACCAGCTCGGTGCCGGGAGGTCGACTTGGATCTGGATCGCCGACGGTGAGAACAGCTCCTCGAGTCCTGGTGCCGGTAACGATAGCTGGAGCCAGAGCGGTGCCAGGAGCGCCAGGACCGGCGCGAAGATGATCTGTGAAGCGAGTACAACCGGTACCGTCGCGGAGAGCGGTGCCGGGACTGCGAGCGGCATCGCGAGCGAGATCTCCCAAGGGACCGAGAGCGGTGCCGGGATCTTGACGGTGAGCGGTGCCGACCCGGAGAGTCCAGGGACGGCGCTCGCATGGCCGTCGGCTTGCCCCTTGATTGAAGAATCCGCACCGGCGGTGCCAGGAGTTGGGGCAGCGCGGGCTCAGTTAATGCGATAAGGTCCCTGGCCGAGGAGAAGGTCTCGGGCGTCGATGGGACCACCAGCTCAACCCCAGATCTTGGCGGGGAGCTGGGAGGGACCGGACTCGACGGACCTCCCTGGCCCAGAGTCGATGAAGTCCCTGGCACGGCCACCGCGGCCAGAGTCGGCGCCGGGTGCTCCTTTCGAGCCTGTTTAGCTGGAGTGGAGGACGTTGACGGCCTCTTCCCCTGGGTCGGTGCCAGAGAAGGTCGGTGCCGCAGCGTTTTTGCGGCCCCGGAGTGGTCCGGTGCTGGAGTTGCGACACTCAGTGCCGAGGACGAAGGGTTGAGCGCCGCTTCCATCAGGAGAGTCTTGAGGCGCTGATCTTGCTCCTTTTTGGTCCTCGGTCTGAAGGCCTTACAAACTATTTACTACAACTATACTAAACTATTTTAACTATAACTAAGACTAACAGTAGAACTATAAACGACGAACAAGGAGAGCTAGGGACGTGGAGGACAGCTATGCCGCGCTCCACAGTTCCAACGACCGACACGGCGGTGAGAAGGAACTGAGGAGCAGGCGGGCCGGCAGGGGTATATATTACTCGCCATTGCGGCGCCACTCTAGGGGGCGACCTGCCGGCCCGCTGGAGTTGCTAGGGTAAAAGTCTTCCGACGAGCGTGCACACGCGGCGTGTACACCTACTGGAATGGACATGAGCAATCACTCGAAGAAGAACTTCTGTTTTTCCAGTTCATTTTCTATTTTTTTAAATGTTTCCTCTCATTTACACGGTGAAGAACGATCGTAAAATAGGTTTTATATCAAAAACGATTATAATTTGAATGATGATGTGATACACAACAAAACATAAGGGTTCACATTTCAGTCATTGCTCATACCTTTTAATTACTTGTGTCAAAGACTGGTAGGTTTAAGGTTTGAAAAGTGTGATGGCCTTAGTGAAATGGCAGCCATATTTCCTAATGGTTGTCTATGGCTTCAAAGCCCAGGTGGAAACATTAGGTGATGGCTGCTATTTTTTTAGGGGTATCCCTCCCAGCAGTAAAGTAGTGGTCATCGTTACCTAGGACAAACACCTTCGATCCCATTTGGTAGCTGGAGTCCCACTGTAAGTTATGGGACATGATAGCCATTTTCAGTAAGAGAAAATTGTGACCATAACTGTAAAGCAAAACAAAGCTTAATAACTTTGCTGAATTACAATCTAACTTCTTCAAAATAGCATTGGAAGGTATCTGGCAATAGGTTTTATCTACATAGGAAGTTTGAAGAATTATCAGTAACAGTTGCACATTTTAAATTACGGGATTTATGCAGTACACTTTCAGATTGTGGGGTGGGTGTATCTGCAATACTACACACAAAATGTATTACTAGATTAGCTTTCATTCACTAGTATACAACAAATACATTCCCTGTTATCAAAGTGCACAAAACCTACCTTGGATCAGTGCAAGCCCAACTTTATGCTATTCATACCTCTAAAATTCTCCTCATGTAAAAAAATGTTCAATTCAATCATTTATGCACAGATTATAAACCCTTAAATAAATGTGGTTATGATTGAAATGTTGCATCCTGAACAAGAACAGTGCAAGAGAAAAAGAAAAGAAAACATTGAAGTCACTTCTAGAGTACAAAGCTCAACTTATTTTAGGCAACGCACTAACATGCACTCACAGACTAATGCTTCTGAGCAACATGACAAGCAACTTAGAACAACAAGAAGTGGTTTAACAGTCAACACCTTTAGTTAATTTCTTTTAAGGAAGAACAAACCTGAGCCACTTTAACTGAATTTTGAGTAGAGCCACCAGCATGATATTCTACGTTGAACTTTTTCACAAGTTCTTCAAACCTGTAAGAAACCACAGGGGTTGAGGGGGGTGGGGGAGGGGAATGGGGGCAGAGAGAGAGAAAGGAAGTCAGATTCCGCAATTTTTCAGTGAAAAACTATATAAAGCATCTAGATTATAAATGTATGAGATCAAGTTATTTGTAAACAGGAAATTCAGACATATTAGCTCTTTTACAAGGTGCTAGCTGAGAAAACACAGACTAAAATAGCATGCATGCACAGTATGTGCACTAAGCAACTGGCTAAATGACAAAGCAAGCGATATCAACTCGATTTCGCTCCATTACAGTTGCATTATAACTCTGTAACATTTAAAGAATATCTTAGGAATACAGCATCTGGAGCTTATGCACGATGATAATTAACTTTCAAGCTTCTAAAGTATATGCTCACATGTAAAAGAAAAAAATTAAAGGAAACCAACGAGGAGGTGCTGATTCACACTTCCTCTAGCTAAACACATAACATAAAAGTTCAGTAAGATATTTTATCTGCTTTGAAACTGTAGTCAAATAGTGTACACTCAAAATGTAAATAAAATATTTTAAAGCATGAAGTTTGAACTTGTCAGGTGTTGGAACTTTATAGATAGATCTACTGCTAGTTTGAGAAAAATCGGATAAAAAAAGATAACTAAAACGTGCATAAATTTTGGCAGAGCAATTCTCAGTCTTTCAGTTTTCTAGTCCTTTAAGTTGAATCATTGTGAAAAAATAAATAAAATTAATATAAAAGCTCTGCTGTCTAAATGTTTTGAAAGAACACTTGCTTTCACTAGCAAAACTTATTTTCACAATATAAAAATATGTATAAAGACAGCTTGATTAATTTAAAAGGAAAAGTCACTGTTTTTAACATAGCAAACATAACAATTATGAGTTAATAATATCTGGCTCCACTAGTTAGATCTGGTGCATAGCTACCACTGAAATAATGAAAGGGACTTTGTTAAAAAATGCAGTTTAAGTTGAATTGTTTAAGTCCAGAAAGGTCAATAAATTGTGAGTACAAAGGTAATGTAAAATTTTAATTAGGTTTGGACTACCATCAAGAAAAAGCCCAGTACTCAAGAGAAACATAGTGAAATCTGTCTTAAGGGACCAACTAAAATAGTTTAACAGAAGTGGTCTTCTAATAAAGATGGAGCAGAATAGTATTCTATCCATTTGTGGATTTTGTGATAATCTCCTAAAATAGGAGGTTGACTAATAAGTGGATTTTCTTGAACAGGGGTTCTCAAACTGGGGGACGTGACCCCTCACGGGGTCACGAGCTTATTACATAAGAGTCATGAGCTGTCAGCTTCCACCCTCAGACGCTGCTTCAACTCCAGCATTTATAATAGTGTTAAATATACAAAAATGTGTTTTTAATTTATAAAGGGCGGGTCGCACTCAAAGACTTGCTGTGTGAAAAGGGTCATTAATACAAAAGTTTGAGAACCACTGTTCTTGCATAAGTTAAAATGAAATACATTTTCATACAGTATGCATGTTACTTTTCATGTGTCACAGTCCTGATAGTTAGTTCATTATTGTCTCCTTGTTCATATACCAACAGAAAACACTTTCCCCTCATTTTAATGCATCTAATTTTCAAATAAATTAGACACTCCTCCAACCTTACAACAAATACTAGTAGCAGAAAGCCTGTGCTGTCACAAGAATGTAATTTGTAAAGTCAAGTGTGTAAAAAAAAAGCTGAAAATGGCCAAGAATTTAAAAATAGGATGGCAACACACTGTGACTCCAAGGGATGATTGAACCAGATGATATTATAAACAAAAAGAACTCTCAACCATGCTTGTAGCTGTTTCCATTGTTTCACACTGACTCAACTGACCTTCTAGGCTACAAAGTGATTTGGGGGGTTATTATGTATGCTGGTTGTGTTGATTTGTGTAGTCTCCCTCATACAACCAGTGAAATGGTTGCAGGCAAAACAGCTGCAGACTAAGGGTGGTGACTGGATGAGTTAGCTCTGAAATCACAATCGTCTAGGAAATGTACCCAAACTTTACTTGTCATGCCCCTCCACCCTTACTAATAGTGTAATCCTTCTGTACTCCCCCTCTTCCATTACTGCACAGTTAGTTCAGCAGAGAAACTTGTGCTGAAGGTGGAGCTGGGGCTAGAGGCAGAGCTGGCCTGTGGCGGGTAGGGGAAGGCTGACAGGGAATGAGAGCAGAGCTGAACTGGGGATGGAGAAGGGGGTGGAGTGGAGCTGTGGCAGGGGCCAGTGCTGGGCACAGAGCAGGGGGTAGAGCGGAGCTGCAGCTGGATGGTGCTCCCTTCTCGCCCTCTGTGGGGGCTGGCCCAGGCCCTGCCACATCCCTCCCACATTCCTCCATGCCCCGCATAGTTTGGAGACTATTGATCTAGGATCTTGGCATCGCATAAATACATGCCTACTGTAGCTATACACTGCATGGAAGTAATTTGTAAAGTTGAAATGGCTGAAAACTTAAAAATTTGATCGTAACAGACCACGAAACCCAGTGATGAGTCAACCTAGAGAAATTCTAAACATAAAAGAGCTCTCAGCCATGCTTGTGGCTGTTTCCATTGCTTCACACTGACCCAATGGACATTTTAGACTTCAGAGTGACTCACAAAATCTTATTATATAAATACAGATTACCTATACTACAAATGAAAAAGGAATAAACATCAGCCAGAAAAGTAACTACTAAAAAAAGGCATCTTCTTTCAACATATTTGCTAATGCAAAAACACAAATGCCAACGACCATGGTCCAGATCCAGTATATCTATCAGAAAGAGTTACATTCCATTCTGTCTTGTGCTCAATAATCAGAGTGAAAAATAAATTTGTATTGAAAAACTTAATTTGTGATGTCAGAAGCAGAAAACACTGACTGATTTTCAGATCTCAGGTTGAGTTTCCAGGGCTATCAGATCAAATACATCATTTTGAATGGTCAGCTAAGCAATCAGCTGTACAAGTAATAAAAATGGACTCCCACAATGTCATTTTCAAAGTCAATTATTTTATTAGTCATACTAATATGAAAGTTACACTTCCAGATGTTCATTACATTTATTTTCTTGGGTTGACGCTCTCCTATAATAGATGGAAAACCTTGTTGCACTGTAGTTTTATTATACAATATTCAGAATAGACACTTCCTATCCTATAACAGAGGTTCATGTCACCTTAAATAAATAAATCATAATCAGTAGGGTCTCTTGATTATTAATATCTGTGCTTCTAAGAGGCTGCTGCTTCTGTTATGAAATCCATTCACAGACTACTTTTATAAGATGTAGTACCTTAATGATTCTACAGTAGTTTCCTCTAAATCATGTTTGCAAAGTTCTTTGAAGATGGAGGCATCAACAATGACTAGTTAAGGATGGGTTGAGATGTACACTGACATTAGATCTAAAATCCTCTGCTTACTTTTAAAATTTGGCGTATTGACTTTTCATAGAAGAATTTTATTTTTCTGGTTTTATTTTAATTTTATATATGAATATACACATATACACGCAACAAATAAAATTTACCAATGTGGCCATAGGAAATATCTAAAAATGCTCACCTTCTGCACCTTTGGTACTGTTTTCCTTACATTTTCTTTGAGTAACTTCTCTCTTCAGTGTCTCACAAATAGGTTAAGTAGTGGAATTTAAAATATTGAAGGTTTTTAATCTCTTGCTATCATTTACTTGTCTGATGTCAGAGGAATACAACAAAAGAAAGGCAAAGGAGAGCAGTAGCACAGTTCAGTTAAACATTTTTGCCATTGTACTGAGAACTGAGAGAGTTGAACTGAGGATGGATTAGTGAGAGACTGAGCACAGTTTCTATCTGACAAAGTGTATCTGCTATCACACATTTTGGTTCGCTGATTTACACGTCTTCTGGAGAAGAGCCTGAAGAGAACCATTATAAGGAAAATGCTGTAAATGGAAAGTTATCCATTAATATTGAAGTAGTAAAAACTGTAGCTCCCACCACCCTTCATCCAAGAAGAGTACTGCCTATGTGTATATTACTTACAACCAGTTTTATAGTACACATCATTAAGTACTGGTGGAATTCAATCATCTTTATCAAATAGTAGATCATGTACTAGAGTTATGTTTAAACACTAAGTTGATTACAAATTAAGCTTCTATGTCCTGCTTTGAGCAGCGGGTTGGACTAGATGATCTCCCGAGGCCCCTTCCAACCCTGAGATTCTATGGTCTAACTTTACATTATTACCTATTTACAGTCAAAAGCCTCAACTACTTAAGTTCAAATTTAGCGACTGATGCATAGTTGTTTTTTTTTTTATTTCAACATATTTTGTTTCAGTTAAAACACTTACCAAGACAATATTTTTCAGGTTTAGGGGGAAAAAAACCCTATCTTAACCATATCAGCCATCCTATCACACACTTCTTTATAGCATATATGACATGGGCCACAATTGTGCAATAATTACTCATGTACTTCAATACTCTGTTAAAGGTCAGAGTTATGATCTTTTTATTTCTACAATAATTCTCCATTTAAAATGTTTGAATAATGAGATACCCATCCTACCAAACTAACGACAGGCAGGCAATTAGAAAGAATCACAAACTAAATTACTACATATGCTTTTCACAGCCATCCACACTACTAATTATCTACCAATTGTATACCAAGCAACTGCAACCTCTACTGATAGCAAGTTGCTGAGGGAAAAAAGCAACAATATGTCTCATAACAACCACTTCTCAAATAAAGAAATGCAACAACAACATGAACAAACAACGTTTTGGCAAGATTTGTAAAATTAAATTTGTAAAATTTAATCTTACATTTTCTATCAGTTTAAATGCTTGGTACCCCCCAATCTATATGGTTAATTTTTGTTATTTGTACATCTATGAACATAGCAATAAAAATATTAATTCCTTTACCTGAAAATACCTACTACAACTGCCTTGGTGACTGAGGGGTAACTCAAGATTACTTGTATTAATATACAATACTAGATGCCCTACTGTTTCTCTTTATTTAGAGCTGTGACTTCTAGGGCATTTAATTACTTTATTCTGTGGTCTGTGTGATGAAGGTTTGGCCATAACAATGAGGATGGCTTCTAAGCCAAAATAAATATGCAGTAACCGGCATCAGATAAAATATTGTCTTTAATATCTCAGTCTCAAGGTGACAGCCAGCAGAGAGTAAAAAAATTACTTTCAATTATTTCATTGAATTAGGCATGCAGACAGTGAGACTTTGACTGCTGTCCTTCACTAGTTCAGTCAAAAGTATTTAAAAAAACACCTCATTTCATCATCTTTTAGAGAAAAACGTCTTCAGGGGCCTTGGGTGAATATGTCAATTCAAAGAAAATGCATGCTAATGCAAGGAAACCCCTTTTGCTGACTGTCTTCAATGTCATGATGTAAGGCTGTTATCAATTAAATGTGTTAATTTAGCCACAAGAGTCCATTAACCAGCTACTGACCTGAAACTTAAGAATGACAACTGGACTTCATGTTTAAATTGGATTTTCATTTTTAAAAATTAACATTTGGACAGACAAAAAAAAATCAGTACATGCTCAAGGGAGTATGGGGAAACCTGTTGTGCCATTGTCCGCACTATACCTGGCCTATGAATAGGAAATTCCATGCCACAGTGGTGTCAGTCCAGCACCTTTCAAGAGTTTCAAATTTGCTTTTCTATATATTTTTGTTTTGGGGGGCAGGGGGGGAATAAACTGGAGCAACTATCTCTCAGGCCAGTGGATACCAAATGTACCTTGTGTAGGTGCTAAGTGAACTGTTACGTTTGGGACAAATTCAAGAAAATTAGGACTTTATGAGCTAGACTAATATGGCTGTTTCTGGTTCTGCAACTGATGGTCCTTCTGAATATTTCCTAAGTCCCGTTAGCATATCTGAGAACTCTGGTTCCTTTGTTCATCTCAGAACATACCATTACCTTAAACACCACATTAAGTCTCACATCAGCACCATCCAGAAGGCCATGAGTTTGGTACCATAAATTTGGTCATCATACTCTAGAGAAAACATGTCTGCAACAGTAGCAGTACATGTTTCTAGCTGTAGTACTGCTGATCAACAATAGCACTGACCAAAAAGAATGTATGTTAATGTTTCTGTAAACAACATTGGCAATGATATCATGTCACTTGTTTTTTAGAACTGAACTGCTAATAAAATCTGATGCTGAAGAGTATATCTCAACAAGAGACTTGGAAAGAAGAAAAAGCAACTTAAGAGTACTACAATTATTCAGATTTAATTTTTATTTTGTAGTAGCTAGCACCTGCAAGCCATCCAGATCAGAGCCCCATTGTGCAAGGTACCATTTTTAAAAACATTTGGGAAATGCCAGTCCCTGCCACAAAGATCTTAAATATAAAAATCTACTTGGGACAAAACCAAAAAAGCAAAGGTCAGCCAAAATTGGTATCCATTTTTTGTCATCTCATATCTTCTGTCTATTCTCACAGTAAAGTGTAAGACTAAATGAAAAGGGGTATTCTTGTTGAGTTTAAAGTGCATTAACTTCCTGGAATGGAGTATCCAAAAGAATACAAACAAGACAAAAAGGTCCTAAGTGACTTTGGAACCCAAGTCCCATTTTCAAAAGTGACTTAGGCACTTAGGAGCTTAGATCCCATAGACTTCCAAAGTCAATTTTGAAAATGGGACTTGAAGTTATAGACACACAGTATGGCTGCTAACATTACTACACAAATCCTAAATTTTATTTTGCTTAAATATGGGCCCGATTCCGTTATGCACATCTGTCTTGCACTAGTGTCAGTCCATTGACCTTAATACAATTATTCTTAATTTATATTATTGTGAGAGACACCAAAATCAGGCCCTGTAAATCTAACATGGGAAACTCACTTAGGTATGAATTCCAGTCATTTATTTGTGGATTAGATGAGTAAAATTAGTATTTTAACCATCCGTAAAACAATTTAACCATCTTCCTTTATTCACACATATTGAAAACATAGAATAAATGATGATCCTTCTACTGCATATAGATTTATATCCTTCTGGATATTTACATCTAAGGTTACCTTTTTCAAAAGTGCTTAAATCCCATTTCAAAAGTCTTATTGACTTCTGAAGTTGCATAAATTAGTTTAAAAAACAAATCTAAATAACATTCTCCACAAGTTACATACTGAGAAAAAAATGCTTGAGAAAAAGACACTGTTGATGCAGATGTCAAAAGCCACTTTATCTTCAAGAAGTAAAAAGAAATGTAGTTTTTTTGTTTTTCAGCAAGATGGGTTTACTTGGCTATTTTCTGAACTATTTGCTTGTTACCCAGGATGACTAAACACACACCAGCAAGGAGTCACATTTTAAAGAACAGCTGCCTAAAAGCAGCTGCAGAGGAGGAAGGAAAAAGCATATTTGTAACTGAGGGTGGTTTTTTGTTAATTTGTTTTTTTCTGTTTATTTTGTATATTAGAAATTCAGGTCCTGGCTAACCAACTTTTCCCGGAGATTTTTAGTCAGATTATTCAAATTCTTCTGTCTGTTTTTGTTAACTCAAAATGCCTGACAAGCAGTGAGGATGAAAGATCTTTGTTAAAGGTTCAACATCCTTGCAACTTGCAGCTTTAATAAAATAGCAAAACAATGTTTGTGTAATATATATTACATTTACTGGATTCACTTAGTCAAAGGTAATTATCTCACCTTCTGTAGTTGCCTAACATTTTTAGTTGCAAGAACAGGTCATGCTAGTAACAGATCTCAGTTTATTGTATAGCAGCAAGGAGAACCCGAATAACATCCCAATGCCCTCATGTCTAACCTTACCATTTACAATTTTTTAAAAAATTCATTTAAATCTTCACATGAAACAATGAGTGACAGAACGTCTAAAGAATCACCATTGTAAATCGAAGAAAAATTTTATTCAGAGTGTGATAACATTCCTACATGAGCTATTTAAATGATATTAGAAAGTTGGTATTATGTGGTTTTTAGATATTGTTACCATTTCCAGTTCTAAAAAAACTAGTTAAAAACAATCCCAAAACCTAATCATCTTAATACTTGGTACTTTCAGTTACTCATACATCTGGTGACTCTGTCATCATTTGTGTCCCAAGTTTAATCACTTCAGGATAGGCATGTCCAATACAGCCAGAGTCTCACAGACTATATAAATAAGGTAAGCAAGGGAATGGTTAAGTTACTGCGGGGAACTTTTTTGGCTTCTGCACTACTCCGGTGAAATGGGCTAGCGGAAGGATTTGAGGTTTTGCTTCTACTTTTTTCAGCCAGAGGCCTTTCTACCCTTGAGGACTTTCCTTTCACTTTTTTGTCTGGTAGAGGTTTTGTAACCCCGACAAGGCTGGGCCCAAGATTTTGGGGGGGATTGACCCCCAACGCTGCTGTGGTTACCTAGGACAGGAGATAGGGTGTTTTCACTCCGGGGTGCTTTCTTCACATGGACACTTTCCTGACCCACTGATTATTTCATACAATTTAAAGCAAATACAAGTTATTTAATTAACAATTAATTTAAAAAAGAATAAGGAAAAATGGGAAAGGTTAGATGAAAACACATTACCCCACTTTATGGCAGGGAACATTACAAGCAGTGTTTTTGGAATGTTAGGGCAGTTTACCGTCTATTTTTTGAGAGTCCCAGGACTTTTTCTCAGGCCCTGGCTGTGCTGCAGGGATGCTGCAGGTTGGACACTTGCTCTGGTGGTGGCCACACACCTCTGGGCTTTAGGTGATGGGACCCTTCTTTCCAGTGCCAGCCCCCCGTCGGGTTAAGATTCCGCTTCCAGTTTGGCCTGCAAAGACCCTTGTCTGGGGGTGTCCTTCTGCGCTAGGCCCTTTGCCCAGGGTCCCCCCTTGGCTAGCCCCAGGGGCTCACCGCACCCAGCTTCAGATTGTTTTAGCTCCAGCCCCAGCTCCACTGTTTTAGCTCCAGCTCCACTTTGCCTCAGCACTGATGCTGCTGCTTTGCCTTCAGCCCCCTGGGCTGCTTTTGTGGCCCCTCTGGCTCTATGGCTGCAGTTTTGCTTCCAACACAGGATTTACTTGTCCTGGGCTATGTCTGACTCCATGGCTGCAGCCTGCTTCCAACACAGAGTCTGCTTTGCGGGCTGCTTTTGTGACTCTACTTTCAGCTTTGACCTGCTTTCTGGGCTGCTTTTCTGACCCTTCTGGCTGGCACAGCTCTGTTCCCTAGCTCGGCTTGGGCCCCTGTTCTTTTCTTAGCTCGGCCTCACTCTGCCTGACCCAGGCGATTCCAGCTCACACAGAGGATGAGACCCTGTCATCCTTACTCCCTGATTAGCCTGTCCACCCTGTTAATCAGGCTGACCTGGAGCACTGGCCTCGCCCCATTCTTTTAGTACTGGGAGCCAGCCAACCAAAACACCCGCACTGAATGTTAGTAAGCTGACAACAGTCCCCTTATACTTACATACTGTACATGAGAGAAAAGTAATCAGTAATCTACCACGTCTATGAGAAAAGTAAATCAATAATTTGCAATATCTGAAAATGAAATTTACAGATACCGTAATTCAGTAACAAGAATTTTAATATGTTGTTGAATATCTGAATTCACAGAAGAATGAAGGGTCATCATCTCAGTTCCCTCTAAGCTGTGCAGTCTCATGCAGCCTATTAAGCGCCACACAGGCACTCAGGGCTATGGCTTGGGAGAAAGGCCTCTCCAGAAGCCCTGGAACTGCCATGGTGAGGAGAGGTGCCAGGTCCTCGGCGTCAACTCAGCCCGGCCCTGCCACAGGCAAGTCCAAGGGGCCCCTCCACTGGCCCCAGCCCAGCCTGGACCTGCCAAGGCCAAGTGAGAAGTTCCTATCCCATGGCCCCAGCGCTGGAGCTGCTGCAGCAGGGAGAGCCACCTCTCTCTCTCAGCCCAGGCGCTGCTGTGGGGAGAGAGCTCGAGGGTTCCTCTTTCCCTGCTGTAGCCTGTACTTCAAACCTCTCATCCCCAGCCCCACCCCAGAGCATGCACCCCTAGCCAAAGTCCTCACCCCCCACTGCACCCCAACCCTCTGCCCCAGCACTGAGACCACTCTTACACTCCGAGGGAACACTGGTCATCATAACTGATTACTAAGAAATCAACTGAAACAGTTTTCCATATGGTGTTCATGAATAACAATGGACCAAAACTAGTCCTATACTTCAAGGTAAAAGTTTATTACCTTAACTGCAAGATAATAATTAAGAAGATTTTTCCTCTCTTTCTTTCTTTTTTTAAAAGTAAAATACTACCATGAAAGGAGGACATTTGATTTTTTTTTTATTTTTTTTTTTAATGTTCTAAGTAGAGAAGTTGATTATATTAAAATTTCAGCTTTGGGTTTCAGATTTTAAATTCTGTCTAAGATAAAAAGTTAAAACACATTAAATGAGTTCATCCCTAATCCTCTCTGGACTTTTGTCCACGTCTCAAAATGATCTCAAAGCTTGTCACAATTGGCTCAAAGAGAGACCTGCAACAGCAAAAATGTTGCATTTCAGAACTGAGGTGCAATGGCAGAGCTACAAGGGAAAGTTTACACAGCACTTCGCTGGCTATGACTGGCTTTACCCAGTGCACTCTTGATTTTCCTATATAATAGATTGATCCAGAGTTAAAGTGAAAAAAACAACAACAAGCAGCAAACCTAGATTCACGTTGCAGAACAAACAAACAAATATACAAAAAAACGATTTACCACTGTATGCAACTAGCAGCATAGAAGAGTCAACTTATTTTAGGAATATGATGGATAAGTTAAAGTTGAATGTAGCTCATTATGATCTTTTTCAGTGAAGTTCAAAAAACAAAGACTCTTCATGGAAGTATTTACTACTCCATGTAGCTAGAATTTCACATTAAGTCTTTTCCTAACCACCTCATCCAAACAAACAGCCAATTAAAAATAAATAAATAAATAAATAAAAATCAGTAATTCCAAACAGGTTAGGCTTATGAGTACCAAATGTTAACAGAAGAAAGAGAAAAAATGCATAGGCAAATTGTAAGATTAATAGCTTTGAAATATTTTACCACAAATGTTAGTGAGGTTGAAAAAATGCACTTAAATGTCAGTTTGATAAAAGCCAAACGAACATTTTCCACATATGTTTGCATTTAGGCATAGTGAAACAAGATGAAAAAAAGTAACAGTCATTCAAAAGTAAGGTTAAAACATCAGCTCTTAAGGATCATGATTTAAAGGCATTTCTCCAAGTTATTTTTTTTTTTCTTTCTTCAGTAGAAAGTCAGGCAGCTTTACATAAGTGTTCCATGGAAAGCCCTAAGTATGAAGGCCCCTCTTATTCTAAATTATTTGAATGTTCCCACACACAAACACACACTCCACCCACCCATCCCCCCGCATATCCTTGAAGATAGACAGAATTGTGCTCAGAAGTGTCAGGTAGAATTAAATAAAATTCATTGTTGAGATGTTGACACTATAGAAGATGAAAAGTTCAAAAGTAAATTAGTTATGTTTCCAGGTTATTAGAAAACAATCAAGATATTAGGTTTCTGCTTCTACTTATAGCAAAAGACACTCTAATATATACTGTATATACACAGAGTACACGGCCATGGGCATGCACACATACACCCTGAACTTCTATCTACTATATAATTAGATTAATAGTTTGCATTCCATAGTAATATCATTTGACTTTCCCCCTCTTAAATCTTTAAACAAATAATTAGAAGGGATACATGCTTATAAAAAAAATCCTCTGTAGTTGACGGACTATACAACTAAGGAGCATCTAAGTAACAAGGAAGTGGTCCAAGGGAATGTTGTTGGACATGAATATTAGGAACCTATAATCTTTATTGAGTGTGACAACTATAGATTTCCTCACCTGTGCATATTCCACAGAACTGAGAAAGAAATATACATGAAATAAAGGGGATGAAAATTTAACTTTGTGCAAAATAATGAAAAACACAGTGAACTGAATAGAAAATGAAATATTTCCTTTGTGTCTAATGAATTCACTAGAACCTTCTAATCCTATAGTTAGTATCTACACTTTCTTCTCTCTCTCTTGAAGATTTTCCAAATACTTTTCAGAGTCTCATCCACCACACCAGCAGATCCCATGTTACAATACCTATAATTCCAATAACAGGGATCCATCAACAACATCCTTAAATCTGTCAGAGATGCTGCTTGCATGACTAAAGCAACACACAGCACCAACATGCACCCTTTCCCTCATACACAGCCACTACCTTTCCCCAAGATCAAACAACAGAGACACAACAGACTAAAACAGAAACAATTTCTTACAGTATACTCACATTTTAGTATCTAATCGGTCATCTTAGGATCTTGTAAATTGGAAATAAGTTACATTGCAGAACCCTGAGGAAATACGTCTAAATTGCCTTTTCCCCTCAAATAATAAGAGGTGCTTACTACAACAAAAATGTCAGAGTTGTTTCTGAGGCTGTGGATGGCATTGCGTTCTGTACAACTGAAGTTATGGGGCAATTCCACCCTGTGCATGTCTGGGGAAGCACTCTATGTATCTCATAGAGTACTCTATGTATCTCATAGCATGCTTCCATAGACGTGCACAGGCTGAAATTGCTCCATAACCTCAACTGTACAGAACAAAATGCCATTCATAGCCTCAGAAACAACTCTGACATTCTGTGGATACAGACTAATACTGCTACCCCTCTGATACTTGGAACAACAAAAAATGGTAAAACAAAGCTTTATTTAATCACAACATATCCTCCTACATAGCTATAATTTTACAATATTAAAACAAATAGGCTAGGGAAAGATACAACAGTAAAATAACTGTCCTAAACACCTCTACCCTGATATAACACAAATTCAGACATACTGTGGTAAAGCAGCGCTCGGGGGGGGGCGGGGGGCGGGCTGTGGGCTCCGGCGGATCAAATTAAGTTCGATATAACGTGGTTTCACCTATAATGCAGTAAGATTTTTTGGCTCCAGAAGACAGCGTTATATCAAAGTAGAGGGGTGTTAAATATAGGCGGTGTGTGAAATGTTGAACTCAAACTTCAAATATATTTGCAATAAGCCTTTGTTCAAGTTAAACCTACATTCATGAATCAACAGTAATTTGTTCAAGTCTTGTTGGCATTTAAGAATTTACAGTAAAAAATTAGATATGAACGTCTTTATTCTATTAGGCACCTTTTCACTGGTGCATTACATATTATCTATGCTCATTAGAAAAAGTTATCTGAATACTTCTAATATGGCTACTAGTTCCATTTTCATTTCTTGCCCACTCCATGCACAAATACAAACCATGTGAACTGGTTCACAATAAGATTAGGCCATGGAAGAATTAGGTTAATTTGACCTTGGTCATCAAAGAGTGGTATTAATGTAAGCTCTAAGCTTCTCTAATTTAAGGGCTTATGAACAAGTTTGACACAAAGCAAAAAGCCTTCTTGGCAGGAATACACAGAATTCTAGGAAAATACATTTGGGCACAGAGCAGCCCACTGGACCACGTTCTCAGCCCTGCCACTCTTGGTTGCACAAAGAGGACTTAAAGCTGCTTTAGGTAGACAGATAGGGATTAAGAAAATTAAAACAAAACAACACAAAGAAAAATAGAACGGCCAGATTGGGTCAGACCAAAGGTCCATCTAGGTGGCCAATGCCAGGCGCCCCAGAGGGAATGAAAAGAACAGATAATTATCAAGGGATCAATCCCGTCATCCATTCCCCAATTCTGGCAAACAGAGGCTAGGGACACCATCCCTGTCCATCCCGGACAATAGCCACTGATGGACCTATACTCTATGAATTTATCTGGTTCTTTTTTTAATCCTGTTACAGTCTTGGCCTTCACAACATCTTCTGGCAGGGTAGATAAAAATCAATGATTTTTTTTTAAAAAAATTGGATTTTTTAAATTTAAAATCGGATATTTTTTGATGAAATGCTTTTTGAGGAAAAAACGTATCTAATGATAGTTTTAATTAAGATATCTTTGAGCTATAATGTATCTCATCATGGAATAATGATTACAAATTCTAATTCTATAGTATGAGGCAATATATTGACGTAATGTTTAAAAAAAATTTTTAAATGAGTTCTAATAGTTCATGGATTAGGGACCCAATCTTATGAGGTTCCAGGGGCTTCTGTATAGATTATTTAGGTTAATCTTTCTCTCTACCCAATGGGACTCAGTGATCACTCTAGGAGATACCATCAGAGAAGCTTAGTTTTGCAGTTCTCAAACTGTGGATTTCTGTCTCCAGAGACAACATGCTTGTTAACAGCTAAAATGTTTTGAAATAAATAAATAAATAATATATAGAGGTTAGAAATAACAGACCTCAACCCTATTGTCCCCCTGCAAATTTGTGTACACAGAGTCACTCTCTTATGTCTCTCTAAAAGTGCAAAGTTTCAGAAAGTTCAATGAATAGAAGATTGTTGGGGAGAAACAGAGATCTGGACAAAGAGAAGAAGTCTGGAGATAAATGGGAGAAGGGAAGGACAGGCAGTAGAAACAAAAATGAAATTGTTTGAGCAGCATATTCCAGAAGTCTTGAGGTCTGAGTGTAGCCTTCATTGATTGAGATCTACCATACCATTCTCTCACTAGAAGGGAAAACCTATAATGGCAGCAGGCCATAAAAGAGACCCAGTTTGGGAATATTTTAATGAAATTCCTCTACCTGTGGGTAAGACAGGCATGCGTGCAAAATGCAAACAGTGCAACAAAGAAATGCAAGGCCTGGTCGCCCAAATGAAACATAATGGGAAGTGTTTCTTCAACACAGCTTCCTCCCAAGAAGGAAGGAACATGTCTGAACATTCACGATCGTCAGGTTGGTAACAATCAACAAGAATGCACTTTCTATGATTAAATCAAGTCTTCCTGACTAGTGATTTAAATCATGATTTAAATTAAATCCACTCTGTCCTCTGACAAGGAATTCCAGAGGTTGACTGTGTATTGTGTGAAGAAATACTTCCATCTGTTTGTTTTAAACCTGCTGCCTATTAATTTCATTTGGTGACCCCTAGTTCTTGTGTTATGAGAAGGAATAAATAACAGTTCCTTATTTACTTTCTCCATACCAGTCATGATTTTATAGACCTCTATCATATCCGGCCTTAGTCATCTCTCTTCCAAGCTGAAAAGTCCCGATTTTATTCTATTAATCTCTACTTATACGGAAGCTGTCCCATACTCTAAATCATTTTTGTTGCCCTTTTCTGAATCTTGGCCTCTGGACGGTGACACACTTCTACATGGATTCTGTGGTCAATGTGGAAGTCCCAGAGACTGAGTACCACTTAGAGGGCCAAGGCTAGTGCTCCCCCTTGTCTGTTGATGTAGAACATCGAGGCTGTGTTGTCCGTCACTGCAGTGAGGCAAGTATCAACACAGGGATGGTAATCACCTTTTCCAGGTGGTCCCCAGCCTGGGAGTAGACCATCAACAGACCTTGCCACAGGGGTCGTATCTAGAGCCTGGCATGGCACACCACATATATGCATGCTGCCACTAGACCCAGGAGGTGCAAGCAAACCCTGGCCCTAGCCAGGGGGAATGCAGAGACCTCTCCGATGAGGTCCGTCAATGCCCTGAATCTCTCCAACAGCAGGGACGCCTAGGCGCAGGTCGAGTCAAGCAGCACTCCGATGAACTCTATCCTCTGTACCAGAACTAACATGAATTTTTTGTTGTTTCCCCAACAGGCCCAGGCAACAGCAAGTGGTCAACAGCATCCAACATCCCTTTGGACCTGGAGCTGCCTTTGAGGTACAGGAAGATCCATAGACCCGGACGTCGGAGGTAAGCATCTACCACTGACATGCACTTGGTAAATAAACACAGTGCAGTCGCTAGGCCAAAGAGGAAGACCACAAACTGATAGTGGTTGGAACCGACCATAAACTGGAGGAAGCGTCTGTGTCCCTCGAAGATTGCAATCTGGATGTATGCATTTTTCTGATTGAGCGTGGCGTCTCCCAGATCCCCCAGATCTAGGGATGTGATAATGAAGGCCAGGACGACCATGCAGAAGTTCAGCTTTGCTAGGAAACGGTTCAAGTCTCGCAGGTCCAGGATAGGTCACAGACCACCCTTGGCCTTTGGGATTAAAAAGTAGTGGGAATAGAACCCCTTGTTCCTGTACTCTGGAGGAACAGCCTCCAACACCCTAAGCTGTAGTAACCCATTTACCTCCTGCGTGATGATACTCATGAGAAGGGTCCCTGAAGAGGGACAGGGAGAGGGGATGGGAAGGAGGAGTAGAAAGCAAATGAAGGGTATAACCCTGCACCACTGTATTGGAGGACCCACTGGTCCAATATTACAGATGCCCATACAGGGAGGAAAGGAGAGAGGCGGTTGGTAAAAATAGGGGATGAAGTATCCTGGTGTAACCTCAAAATGGACGCTTACCTGCCTGCTTATTGTGGGTCATGCTCAACTGAGAAGGCTGAGGAGGCTGGTGGCTAGGAGGCTGCTTGTAGCCTCTGGGGAGGCTCCTGGCAAGAGTGGCTTCTTTGGCCCTGAGGCTGCTGTGGCTTGAACCACTTGCGGGCAGGGCCAGGAACTTACAGGCCCAATGTTTTAGGGGTCGTGTGGGAGTTCTTGAGGGCATGGATCTTATCGTTCATCTGTTCCACAAATAGGGCTTGCCCATCAAAGGGAAGGGGGCTTGCATTGACTGCTGAGCTTCCATGGACAAACCAGAGATGAGCAGCCAGGATGCTGGCACATAGCGACAGCCGAGGCCGTGGTTCAGGCGGCGGTGTCCACCACATCCGACGCCATCTGTAGCATCGCCCAGGCTGCAGTCGTGCCTTCCTCCATAATTGCCCAGAACGCCTTCCTAGAAGCCTCAGGAATGTAGCCCTCAAACTTGGCCATGGTTTACCACATGTTAAAGTCATAGCATCCCAGGAGGGTCCGGTGGTTGGCCACCCTCAACTGGAGACTACAGGCCAAATAAATCTTACGCCCAAAGAAGTGTAGTCTCTTGGAGTCTTTATTCTTATGGCTAACTTTCAGGTTGACCCTGTCATTCCCTGTGGTTAACTGCCTCCACCACTAGGGAGTTGGAAGCCAGGTGGGCGTACAGGTACTCGTGGCCTTTGGATGGCACAAAGTACTTGTGCTCAGCCCTCTTGGAGATGAGGGGCAAGGAGTAAGAAGTTTGCCACAGGGCACTGGTGATCTTTGAAACCCCTTCATGAAGGGGCAAAGCCACACTGGCTGATGTTGTGGAGCAGAGGATATCGAACAGAGAGTTCGAGGGCTCATCTAACTCCTCCGCCTGAAAGCCCAGGTTGGCGGTGACCCTCTTCAGTAGTTCCTGATGCGTTTTAGCATCATCTGGAGGAACCAGCGGAGGTGACCCCATTATAGCCTCATCTGGTGACGACAAGGAAGATGCCAGTACTGTAGGGTCCTCCATAACCATTGGTGGCCCAGTGGCTTCTTCCCCTACTCTCTCTTGGACCTGTGGGGTCCTCGCACATGCCCTGTCCCGAGGCAAGGTCCCATTCGGCACCTGTGAAGTCCTGAATTATACTAAGGGATTTACTAACACTAACAGACAACTATATACCTTAAAATACAAGGATTAACAAGTTTGTACAAACAAGAACGCAACAGCACTAGCTGAAGCAGCAACAGTTCCAGCACTGTCTCTGGCAGCAAGAAGGAACTGAGGTTGGGGGGAGCCGTTGGCAGCCTATATACTGCAGCATGTGCACACCACTACAGGGGGCGCCAGAGCCGGGCCCCTATGGATACTGCTGAGAGGAAAACTTCCAGCACCAGTGCATGTGGTGAGCACACACACCAAAGTTGAAGGGACATGAGGAAGCACTCAAAGAAGTCAGGCTTACCAGTCTGTAATTGCTGGGATCACCTCTGCAGCCCTTTTTAAAAATTGGTGTCACATTAGCTCATTTAGTACAGAAGCTGGTTAGTAGTTCTGCAATTTTACATTTGAGTTCCTTCAAAACTCTTGGGTGAATAGCATCTGGTCCTGGTGACTTATTGCTGTTACATTTATCAATTTGTTCCAAAACGTCCTCTAAGGACATCTCAATCTGGGACATTTCCTCAGATTTGTCACCTGAACAGAATGGCTCAGGTTTGGGAATCTCCCTCAAATGCTCAGCCATTAAAACCAATGCAAAGACTTCATTTAGTTTCTCCACAATGGCCTCATTGTCCTTCAGTGCTCCTTTAGCATCTCAATAGTCCAGTGGCCCCACTGGTTGTTTAGCAGGCTTCCTGCTTCTGACAGACTTAAAAAAAAATTGCTATTACTTTTTGCGTCTTTGACTAGCTGTTCTTCAAATTCATTTTTGCCTTCCTAATGCTTCCAAAGTAGAGCAATCCCTAGGCACCAGGAAGTATATACTGTTTACACAGTCTCTTTTCTCTTCTCCAAGCCCAGGTTCACGGGTATGCTGGAAGCTGGAAGGATTGTTACCTACAAGGCTATTACAAGCAAATACAAATTAGAGCAATCGTAAGGTTGCCCTAAATTGTAGCAGTGCTCTGTAGCCACAGAGATCAGAGTGATGGAAGAAACATTTGTCTACCTCACCCCTCCACATTTGTCAAAATCTGTTCTGAAGCCTCTGAGGATATAGAGACCACCCTTTGGTTTATCATATTTATTTCTCATTTGTAATACAAGACATTTGCATGTGTGCCTATCATTGATGGCAGTGATTTTCTATTTGTGCAACTATTTGAGAAAAAAAACTTTCCTACTTCAGAATATTCTACTGTACTACAGGCACACAAGAGAAAAGGAGAGAACACAAGCATTCTAAAAATCAGATACATCTGTGGATATTCCTTGCTCATCACAGGTTATATTGAAAGGAATAAGCAGAAGGGCACGCTATTCATCTGATCAAAAACTGAATGTGTGTACTTTTTAATCTTTTCAATACTGAAAATGTTATCTATTCTTCAGTAAAGATGCAGGGTGGAAAGTAATACTGAACACTTTAGAAAATAATATTTGCTTTACAAAATCAAAATAAAATTAGAGATCATAACCCTAATTATGTAATAATCCCGAGATGGTTTCCCATTTGGCATAGTAGAGACCCGAAGTTAGTCAATAATTTTTCAGTAAATGATAATTGAAGCTGCAATTTCACAAGCATCAAATTACTCCAGTTCACATCAAAGTGAAAATTTGTTTAATTTAACAGAACATTTGTCAAGAACATTTAATATTAAAATTATCAAGCCATCTCACAAGAGATCTTAGCTCTTATCTTTGCTACAATTTTGATTAATTTAATAAAGCTGCAGAATAAACCATGCTAAACCTCCGTCAAAAGGGTGATATCTTAAAAAAAAAAAAAAAAAAAAAAAAGGCAGATCACTTGCTAGCATGAGGTGATTTACCATCTACAAGTCAGTGACTTTACAATTTGCACTTTTATCAATCAATATAACAGACTTGGAAACAAAAATTGTTCAAAGCTAGACATGGACAAATTCAAGAATTTGGTTTCTAATTCTAGGCACATAAAATATCTGACAGGTCTGCCCAAACACAACTCAGACTATTTGTTTCTATCTACCACTCCTGGATTTAAGAAAACTCCACCCAAGTAAAGTTTCCATTCAGTTAGTAAGCACAAAATAATTACTATGATAATAGTAATAATCAATATTCTATAAACCAATTTGTTTTTTTTAGTTATAAAAACAATCAATGTCAATAACTATATTGCTGCAATATTTGTTACGTATCTGTCTTCTTTATAACCTGTGCTGTTTTTAAACATTTTAATCAAGCATCAATCCAGGATGTTAGTTTTAACTACAACAGTATCAGAGGCATATTAGGACAGATCCAAGAAACTATTACAGTACACCACTACTAGCAAATATTTGATTTGTAGTAAACTGGTCAATATTACGGCAAATCTCAGAAACAAAATTGAAATAAGTACAGCAAAACTTAGTTTAGTTAGCATCAGCATGAGATAAACACCAATCTTACTTCATATTTACTAAAGTTTAAGGTTTCCAATAAAATTTGCTGGTTAAAAATGATAATTTAAGACAAGTTTTCACCTATTGATAATGGTTCTTAGCTCAGGTTTCTATTTCAAAACAAAATGCAATATCATTGTGACAGCTGACTATTTTGAAACATCTAATTATGCATTCAATTTCTGAATCTTTGTGTACTTACATCATGTGGTCTTGGATAAGTAGTTCCTGAGATGCACCTAATCAACATGCCCAAACATGTATTTTCATTTAAGGGTACTTGGAGTTGCACAGGAAACAATGTCCTCTCAATGGTATTAATCACATAGTATTAAGAATAATGTCTTTGCATGTTAGGTTGCAAGTGCATATTAACAAAGATACTGCTTATTGTCCATTCGTGTGGGGGAAAGTGGAGGCTGAGATGAAGCATAAGTCAGATCCAAACTGGTTTTGGGACATGATATAATGAGGAACCAGCGCACCTGGGAAAGTGGTGGGTAACCTGCATCCCATCAGGATAATCCACTGGCGAGCACAAGACCATTTGTTTACGCTGACCGTCCGCAGGCACAGCCGCCCACAGATCCCAGTGGCCGTGGTTCGCCATTCCTGGCCAACGGGAGCTGCGGGAAGCTGCAGGGACATGCTGGATTCTGGCAGAAAGAGTTCCCAGGACTGGATACACACACTGTTACTTAAGGGAATGTGAGACAAACTGCCCACTGGAGAGAAAATGAAGTTTGTAATATGTAAGGTATTTACTGTATCTTACTTAACCCAGACCCTACAACTAAGTCTGGTGGCCCACTTAGCAGCAATTTTCATAACATACAACCTAAATTACATTTTCTCTATGCCAATATATTATGGTTTTAGCTTGGACAACCCAAATTGGAGGTACAGATGCAAATTAGGATGCAAATCAAATGCATCATTCAGGCATCTTGTAGAGAAGAAGCCCGAACAATTACCTTGAATGGATAGAGTCAGGAGTGATATAACTGTCTGAGCACCTTGTCAATCACCAAATATTGATGTGGGGAAGATGACTTAGGACAGTATGGATACAGGAAGAGTCAATTAACCTCAGTGCTAGCCTTTGTTACACTTGTAGCTGATAGAAGGTACCTTACATTTCAACAAATCTACTATACCTGCATGTCTTTAATTGCTCAATTACTAGCCATCAGCCTAATTGTACCAATTTATAAAAAGTGCTATTGTTTAGCATTGCGACAATTACTCACTGAAATAAACTCTAATCAGTTTTAGAGTGCAGTCATCTAATATAACGACAAGCAGGCCAATAATCCCAAACAACAGTAATCAACCATGCAGTGCAAAAGAAATTAGCTTGAAATCAGATACCCTCTGACCCCAAGAATTATGAGAACTCTCTTGTAAGTGTCACTTCCAACAAAAAATCACAATATAGAATAAAAAGCAGCATTAAAAGTCTCCATGTGACACCATAACTTGACAATTTGTCACTATTCTTGCCAGTCATCTCATTTACAGGATCCTCTTTCATGTAGTCCTTCAGGTTCTCTATTTTTAAAAACTAGTCATTCACATTATTGAATTTCAGGAACTCAACAAGTGAGGTAAATGAAGCAATTGGTTTAACACCATTGTGCAATTACCACTCAAGTGAAGAGATAAAAGTTATTTTTTCACCAATGAGACAAAGCATATTCCTAAATCAATAGCCGTCAAAAAAAACACAAATTTTATACAGTCATACTCCTAAAAAGCTTAGTGAAGAGGAAGAAAAAAAGGATAAAGTGTAAATTCTCCTGCAGAAACAATTAATTCTTTTTACAATGTAAATTCTACAGTAGGCAATCAAAACAAAGATTTGCAAAAGCCTTAGATAAAACAGCATACAGAATTTGGATTTCTGTCAATGACAGAAACTAGGGCTATCACAGTTTTAATCGCACTGTTAAACAATAGATTACCAATTGAAATTTATTAAATATTTTAGATTTTTTTCTACATTTTCAAATATACTGATTTAAATTAAAACACAGAATGCAAAGTGTACAGTGCTCACTTTCTATTATTATTTTTATTACAAATATTTTCACTCTAAAAATGGGAAACAAAAGGAATCGTATTTTTCAATTCCTCATTCAAGTACCATAATGCAATCTCCATATCGTGAAAGTGCAACTTAGAAGTGTAGATTTTTTTGTTACATAACTGCATTCCAAAATAAAACATAAAACTTTAGAGCCTACAAGTCCACTCAGTCCTACTTCTTGTTCAGCCAATGCTAAGACAAACAAGTTTGCTTACTTTTACAGGAGATACTGCTGCCCATTCTTACTTACAATGTCACCTAAAAGTGAGAACAGGCATGCATGGCACTTCTGTAGCCAGCCTTGCAAGGTATTTAACTACCAGATATGCTCAACATTTCTATATGCCTTCATGATTTGGCCACCATTCCAGAGGACATGCGTCCATGCTGATGATGCTCATTAAAGAAAAATGTGTTAATTACATTTTGACTGAACTCCTTGGGGGAGAAAAGTATGTCTCCTGTTCTGTTCTACCCACATTCTGCCATGTATTTCATATTATAGCAGTCTCGGATCATTACCCAGCACGTTTTTCGTTTTAAGAATACTTTCACTGCAGATTTCTCAAAATGCAAAGAAGACATCAATGTGAGATTTCTAAAAATAGCTACAGGACTTGACCCAAGGTTTAAGAATCTAAAGTGCCTTCCAAAATCAGAGAAGGATGAGGTCTGGAGCATACTTTCAGAAGTCTTAAAAGAGCAACACTCCAAGGCGGAAACTACAGAGCTGAACCACCGAAAAAGAAAATCAACCTCCTGCAGGTGGCATCTGACTCAGATGATGAAAATGAACATGTGTCGGTCTGCACTGCTTTGGATCATTATAGAGCATGTAAATATCATGCAACGCCGGCTACAATAGTGCAGTGTAAATATCTGTTCTCACTTTCAGCTGACATTGTAAACAAGAAGCGGGTAGCATTATCTCCTGCAAATGTAAACAAATGTGTTTGTCTGAGAGACTGGCTAAACAAGAAGTAGGATTGAATGAACTTGTAGGCTATAAAGTTTTACATCGTTTTATTTTGGAATGCAGTTATTGTGTGTCCATAATTCTACACTTGTAAGTTCAACTTCCATCATAAAGAGATTCCATTACAATATTTGTATGAGGAAAATTGAAAAATACTATTTCTTTTCATTTTTTATAGTGGAAATATTTGTAATAAAAAAATAAATATAAATTGTGTACTCTGTGATCTGTGTTGTAATTGAAATCAATACATTTTAAAATGAAGAAACATTAAAAAATATTTAAATAAATAGAATTCTATTATTGTTCTACAGTGTGATTAATCAATTATTTTTGTTAATTGCACAATTAATCACAATTTCTTTAATTGCTTGACAGCCCTAATAGAAACTTACACTTAACACTCTGCATAGGGAAAACTACTGCTAGCTTCTGAACCAAGTGCTTTTTGCTAAATCTGATCCCTTGGGTATCAACTGTATTTTGAATTCCATGCTTAGTATCTGATTCTCTTGTATTTGTAAAAGGTGTGCTGAGCATTGATTAAGCTCTTCTAAACTGTGTTTATCACTAAAATAGTCATTAGATTTTTAATCACACTTTTAGTAATTGAGTTTTTCATATATATTACAGTACAGACATCCTTTTTTCATATACAATGTTTACATGTTGGTGATAAGTCTCTATTTAAAATATATTATATATTTGAAATTTCATTCACTTGACAGAATGTCTCCAGCAGAGATTAGCCTATATTATTATTTGTTGCAGACCATTTCTGAAAGCAAGAGGTTCATTTTCTCCAGATGACTCATTAACAGGCACGAAAGAATGAAGTGTTCCAGCTTGAAATGCCAAGAACTAAAAATAACAATCTCACAGCCTATGATGATTCAGTCCATCTCTTTATTCTATCAGCATAATTTCAGAGGGTCACCTTTTGAAAAAAAAGATACATTTAACCTATTAATGAACAATATTGGCTAGGAAAGGGGAACCGTGGCCAATGGGAGCTTCAGGGGAGGTAACCGCAGCCGAAGGCAACACGTGGAGCCCTCTGCCCCTCCCTCCCTCAGGGGCTGCAGGGACGTGGTGCCTGCTGCTTCTGGGAGCAGCGCGGGGCCAGGGAAGGCAGGGAGCCCGCCTTAGCCCTGCTGCCGCCCTGGAGCTGCTTAAGTTATTTGGCGCCAGGCCGAAGCCTGCACCCCGAACTGCTCCTGCATCCCAACTCCCTGACACCCCGTCACGCCTCTCCAGCACCCCAACCCCCTGCCCTGAATCCCCTCATGCACTCCAAAAGCCTCTTGCACCCCTGCTCTCTCTCAGTCCTTATCTTTAAAGCACTCAATGCCCTGGGCTGAAGATATCTAAAAGATTGACTAAAACTCTGGGATAAAGACTATGGTCAACAATTTCACTCCTCTGTCACAACAGAACAGTCTACAATAAGGGTAAAGCTCATCTGTGCAGGAGACAGAGCTTTCTGGGAGGCTGGTCTCAACTGCAGAATGAGCTCCTGCAGGAACAAAGCACCATCATGAACCTCATCACCATCTGCTCTCAGTGCAAAGTACATTTCTTTGATCTTGCCTTTTCTAACAAAGCAAATAGCAATGTGTGTATCTATTCCTAGTGGATCACCACACTTGTAGCTTCTGTAGTCCAAGTTTACTGGACACCCCAGGGGCCCTTTGCATCCTTCCTCCAATCTGTCCTACAAGCTCCCTGTGCACCACCCTACTATCCCCCTCCACTTCAGGGACTCCCTGCAACTCCCCCCTGCTGGGGTTTTGTGTGCCCCCCGTCCGTCCACTTTCCCATACCAGAGTTCCTCATTCTTTCCTCTCTACCAGCAGCACTAAGTGCACCTCCATTCCCCCTCCCCAATATACCCCCATTCTACCCCATGGCTGGGGCTGTGTGGGCCCTCTCCCTTCTCTTTATATTAAGTTTCTCCACTCTCCCCCCATGGCAGAGATTCTGTGTGTGCATCCATTACTCTCTTTCCTCCCATACCCTTCTACCTATACCAGGGTCCTCCATTCTCTACTCCCTATATACCATGGGGTCTGTCTACTACATTTTCACTTTCCCCAGTCACTAGGTGAAGTACTTCAATATTTACATCCATGACAGAGTTTGTGTGCACACTGCCATTCCTCTCCTTTCTCCCGTGCCCCCCATTACCCACTGCCCTATATCAGGGGCTCTGTCTACCCCTATTTCCACCTTCCCTCACTAGGAGCTCTGTGTGCCTCGTATACCAAAGTCCCCCAATTCTCCTCCAGGGTTCTGTGTACTCCCCCAATCCTTCCCCCCTCCCCACATCAGGGTCACCCCATTCTCCCCTTCACGTCATGAGCCGTCTTCATGTAACCATTCCCCCAAATCCTCCATCATTATTTGTCTATTAGATAAGTCATTTGGAGTGTCAACAAATTCATCCTCCCAACAGAGTTTAGCAGGGATATCTTTACACTAAAACACATTAATGGGTGACATCATCCCTTTTTTTCAACTGCAGAGGTGCTTTAAATTGTAGTTGTGCTAAAAAGATGGAAGGGGCTCCATGAATCTCACGCCTTCTCCAAATTCAATAGGGTTCTGCCACAGATGCCTAAAACATTCCCTGAAATTTTGCAATTGATTGGATTTAGAATTCAAAAGTTATCACATTGGATACAGACAAACACAGAAATGCCATCCAATTGAGCACAAGGCCTTGCAAATTCAGCTAACAAAAACAATTCCAACCCAGAACACTCCACTGCACACACTTCTACCCTTGGGAAAGTATCAGAGAACAAACATGTGACAGATATTAGTCAGATAATGTATGGGAAACTGCTCAGATACAACAGTGATGAGCACCATATAAGAACCTAAATGGAATGGTGATAGAACAGTGGTTCCAAAAGTGGTCTCATGAGCGGGTCAGAACTAGATTATGTGTCCATGGGCAAATCTGAATTTCCTGGGGGCTAACAGAGACTGGTTTTAGAAATTTTTTTTTATAGAATAATAGAATAATTCTAGGATTATCAATTCCTACAAGACATGACTGAATATGGTGCTGACGTTAAGTTCCAGAGTCAATAAATCTTGAAGCAATTCCAATATGTAGCCAATTTTAACTGGCCTGATTTGGGGCTTAGTCACTGATGCAGAGAACTGAAATTTAAGATCTGATGTATTCCAAATTGGTGGACCTCTTACTGGAAACCAGAAGAACATATGTTGCTATTATTGGGAATAGCCTTATATCTTCTGCTGCCTCTTCTTAACATCCATGTCTTTAACCAAGGCCTCCCTAGTCTTAGGGAACTCAGAGATCCTTGTATAAGAAGATTCTCTTGGTTTGGTAGGTGACGGTTCAGAGAACATGTTAAATTCTGGTTTCTAATATAATTAACTCCAAAGTCAGAATGAAGTAAATAAAATTACTTGTGCCACCTCCCATTTGATCTTTTGTAGTATGTTGGGTTCTGGAAGAGAAAAAAAAAGAGGGGTAGAAGACATGCAGGATTACTTCGAGACCAAAGAAGGAGATGACACTGAAAGCTAGGGCTGGAGTTTCCCCAATATGTGTCTCCACTGAAAATAATCCACTGACCATGGCATTTCTCTTCAAGACAAAAATGGTCCACTGTTGGCAACTCAAATTTCTCCATTAGTTGCCAAAAGGCTGATGGATGGAGGGAGGCTCCACTCCACCGGGGTCCACCATTCTGCCTGCTCAGTCAAGCTGCCATTGACTTTAGTTCTCATGATCGTTAAGAGCACAAATGGTTTTGGGTTCTTCACTATCTAATTCCAAAGGAAACATGGCTTCCTTGTGCATGCTGGATGACTGCATATCCCATTGTTGTTTATTAATTACATACTCCTCATCACGTGTTATCACAATCTTATGATAGTGAAATATTTGTTCTCTCTGGGATAGTAGGGCCAGGTGAATTTTTACTTGTTGAATTTTTAATTCTGGGGGAGGGAGCATGGTTCCTGATCAGTCGCTGGGCGCAATGAGCTATTCTCTCCCTGAAACAAGATGGCACCCACTACTGAGACTATAAGCATGACTGATTTTGAGATGGGATATCTCAAGTTGGTCCTGTCCTTTTGAGACCAACAAGAGGAAGGATACGGCCTCCAGGAATCTGAAACCTTTTGATGAGATCAGACACAAAATGTTTGGAGGGACAGAATGAACTTCTGCAGGTAATGGAGATGCAGTTGCACCCATGTGTGACAGAGTGCAGGGTGCAAGCAGGTGAGCCTGCATTCTGATCACCCAGATATTAGTTAGTTCCCATGGAGAAAGCTGATGGGGTTATTAGTCAATCAGGCTGACCGGCTTAGCCAACTACCTCTGATAAGGCTGATAAGAAGAGGTACAGGAAGGAAGTGCAAGGGAGACGAGGGAGATGGGAGAGAGGAATAGGGGACAGGGCTGGTTGAGCTCTATAACACAGGGAGGGACACCTCTGTTCCCCTCAGTTCTTGGGGATGGGTCCAAAAGGGCTGTTGACCCTGTAAATAGATTGTTGTAGAAGTGGTGGAGGAAACTTAAAATAAAAGGATACAGTGAAGGCACAACCACGGGAGTCTACACAGTTTCTGCTGGGAGAAGACAGGAGAGGAGTTACAATCCATTACACCATGTCAAGAGGTCCGGACAAGAGGCTATCATTCCTAGGATCCTGGATAGCATCTTCATGTAATATAATAGCTGACAGAAAATATCTGTAATTTTGGTTTTGGAGCATGATTTCTGAGGGGGAAAAAAAAAAACATTCTTCATAGTTTTCTGTTGATTGTATCTCCCAACCGTTGGATGGCTCCATGAAGTAATGGGCTGGCTTTTTTCCAATTTGCTCAGACAAATGTTAATATGAAGAAATTTAATAATAAATTCCATAACATGTAGGCTTTTTCTCTGGATGGAGCTCTGATGAAGATATCTACCCACACTTAGCCTTTCAGAATCCAGGAGGAGCTAAGTACACTGTACTGAAAACGGTCCTGAGTGTCTTGTGAGATCGTGTGTTGCGAACATATTGATACACTTCTTTTAGATCCACTGGAGATGAGAAAATCATTCTTGAAAGTTGCTGCTGGTACAGACTGCAAGGTTTTCATCTTGAGTTCTATTTTTTTAACTTACTTTTTCCCGGTCCTCAAATCTACCAGGACTCTGATGTTGCAACTAGGAAAAATATAAAATGAGTTCTTTACCCCTGATTCTACTTTCGGACTGGTTCAATAGCCCCCATTTCTAGTAAATTGGGCAATGCTTTACTCATCTGAGCAAGCTTGGAGACGTTAGTAGATAAGTTTGGTTAAAAAAAACAAAAAAAAAAAAACAAATGATGGGCAATTTGGAACTCCATTGTAGATCATTTGGTGACCTAGCTGTTTTAAGATGTAGAAGCCCCAGGATAGATTGAATCAGATCAAAGCAATTTAAAACAGTGACTTAGATCATTAACCTGGAAACCAAGATTTAAATCAGGCCTGCACAACTCGTAAACCGGCGAGGGCAACATTACTCCAAAGAAAACAGTTGAGGCTGAAACCCCCCGGCCCCACGGAAACACACACCCCAGCACCGCCTGGCCCCGCGGAAACACCCCGCCCCAGCGCCACCCGGCCCTGAGGAAACAAACCCTCCTTCCCCAGCGCCGCCCCACCAAAACAGCTGTGGGCCAAAAACAAAGGTTGGGGGTGGGGGGGTTGATACTTTAAGAATTTTTCAATTAAATCAAACAATTTAAAATTTTTTTTTTTTATGAATCATGGAAAAATGAAGAACACCTGTTCCATTGAAAGAAAACATTTGTACTTTTCATGAATTACCTTGCAGCCACGGGGAGCCCGGAGCCCTTTAAATCCCAGCCCCAGTTTGGCCCCGGGAGCCGCGGCTAGGATTCATAGGGCTCTGGGCCGGCCGCAGCCGCTGGGGGCTCTGAGCCCTTTAAATCTCAGCTGCGGCTGTGGGGAGCCCTGAGCCCTTGAAATCCCAGCCCCAGCCCGGCCACCAGAGCCACGGCCAGGATTCAAAGGGCTCTGGGCTCCCCCAGTGGCGGGGAGCCCTGAGCCCTTTCAAGCCGTGGAAGCCCGTGTCCCACTGGGGAGGGGGCCGGCGGCATGCCTGAAAGCCCCGTCCCCGCAGCTCTGATTGGGCAGGACTCAACCACGCGCACTGCTGGCTCCTGTTGGCGGGCAGGCGCACCATCGGGAGCTGCCCCAGGAAGCGCAGCCACGCCAGCCCTGGGACTTTGGCTGTGATGGTGAGTGAGAGTGGTGTTTCCCATGTGCACAGGGTTTAGAATCCCCCTGCAGGCCGCACAGTGAGCCTTGATTTTAATCTTATTTTGCATTCATACATTTTTGATATTTTCCCAAAGCAAAGCTGATTTGCATTGGTGAAGCCGTAATTGAAGGATGACAAAGTGCCCTACCTTGCGCCAGGGAAAGGGGGAACCCACTGACCCCTATCCAAATTGCTTCAATGTTTACTAAACCAAGTTCCAAACACACTGTAGTTAGGTGCCTGCTGATCTGACTAGATTATTAATAAAGTGAAATGCATTACTGTTTGCTTAAGTGATGACTAGCCCCCAAATATAATTATCCTTTACATGGTTAACACTGGTGACCCTATATGTTCCCAGTGGATTTCTGACCCATTCCTGAAGCCTTTTTGTTGTAAAGAATACAAACATTCTGAGACTTTAAGATTCTGTGTGTGGCTTACATAGCAGTCAACCTGTTAATATGGTTGATTACAGAACAAGTATTCCTTCTCACCTCTGCAGTAACTCTGAGATAGGAGAAAGAGGATACAAATAATGAAGTAAAAGGTTTCTCTTAAGTGAGGAAATGTACTGTCTTTGACCAGGGCATTTTATAATATTCTCTTCTTAGTCCTGGTCTACACTACTGATTAAGTCGATGAAACTTATGTTGCTCAGGGGTGTGAATATGACACCCTCCAAGCAACTTAAGCTACATCAATTTAAAGCACTGTCCACACCAACATATGTTGGCGGGAGACGCTCTCTCACAAACACAGCGGGTCTTCACCAGACATGCTGCAGCTGCGTAAATGTAGCACGGTAATATACACATGCCTTTACTTAAAGTTCTTGGGCTTCTGCCAGCATTGTCCTAAAGACAGAAATATATAGAGTATTAAACATTCCCACAGTACTGTGGCATATTCTTCATATTCCTTTCAGTGTCTTAAGACATTCTTCCCACACTTCTCTCTGTAGGCCAGAGCCTCGGAGGCACAACTAGGAAACATGCCTGTGAGAAGTAGCGAATCCAGAAACAAATTGGAAGCCTGAGGGGTCAGTCTGACAGATTTAAAACAATAGCTTTCACCAGAAAGTTTGGGGAGGTAAAAGAACATATAAATGGAAAAACAACAATGGTGGCTGACTCCAACTGAGCTTTGGGTCTGCTTTAGTGAAGTAAAAAAAATGACCAGGATACCAGTACCTTAATTATGTCCTTGCAACCCTAGTACATGTATCTAAATATACACACACACGCATAGTAGGACATTCTGATGCTTTATTATGATAGCTATTCATGTGTCTGATTTTGTATAATACACAGAAATCCTACATTTGTGTTAGTTAAGTTTGATTTACAGAAAACTTCAGGAGCAAATAAATGAAAATTTATAGCTATCCAACAGAACATGCCCTCTGCTTCTCCATTCGAAGACATACACAACATCACGAACACAACTGCCATAAATCATTGACAAAGCACCACAATCTCAACTCTGCCACAGTAGGAATGTCAGCCTTCAATCACCGTATTCTCTAAACTTACTACAACCCACAAGCAAACAAACTTTCCAACTCACCATCCCTTCTCACACTTTCGTGAAACCCTGTAAACTCAAACACTTACTTTCTCCAAAAAGCTCCGAAGACCTTTGAGTCAGATCATCATAATTGGTCTGTTATTCAGCAGAAGTTCAGAAAGGCAGAATCCAAAGTGCTAATGATTCAAACACCAAATTAAAGGGGAAGGCATTATTTTCCTCCCTCAGAACAATCTAATACAACTCATAACAGGAAGAAACCAAAATGAGACGACAATAAAAATCTAAGGAAACAGGAAGTAAAATAGTTAATCTTCATCTTTCTTTGAAGAGGAGAAACAATACAATCCAAATACAGAGCAATAACAGGAGGAAACTACAGGAAGACTGTTTCCCACAGATAGATTTATCACTATGTTTTCCAAGAACCACAGGACCTTCAATACTCTGCTGAACGAGATGACGAGAAACAAGGTCCCCAGGTAAGTGAAATTACCAAGGAGTATTTCATGTCCTCGTACAAAAGTGAACTCTTCATCTCTGTTGTGTTTGCACACTGGAGAAAGTAATTACATCTGAATGGAAATAACCTTACAAGTTGAAGAGGCTCTTGCAGCTAATTCACAAGTCTTCCTCTGGAGTGATCATATCCAAGGTATGCTACGTTAACCTTCCAAAAGGGAGCATCCATCAACAAGGTCATGACTGTTTCTGAAGAAATAACTGGCCTCAGAATAGAATCAACCTTTCAGTTAAATTATGATGCCACTATATTGGCAAGTCTTCAAGCTTCAGCTCCTGCAGTGCATTTTGTCTCAAATCATACTAGACTGGAAAGATCCCCTCTTCAAGAAACTTCCAAAGAAATTTAGGCACCTGCACCCATCCCTCTGAAAAATATCTCTGGCTGCACCAGATACACTGGAGCTTATACAGTTGCCTTGCAGGCACCTGTAGAGTAGTTCGTGGAAGCACAAAATTGCATCTTCAAAATATGGTGAGGTTAAGTTTTTTGAGACGCCTCTGGATAAAGCTCTTTTGAGGAAAAAACAGATATACTTTCCAACAACAAATGAAGAGAAAATGCAAATAGTCTTATAAAAGCATCAATCCTTTCACAGTTGCTACTTCTCAGGACACTGAAGACAAGAAGAAAGCTAGAGGAAACCCTGTTCAAGAAAATTCAGAAGAGGAGGACCAAAGAGAGTTTTTCAAAACAGAAATAATGCCTGACATCCTCACCTCTCTGTCTGGGGATTAGTGATTGAAGATAGCATGTGACTTCATTTCTTAGCCAAGTGGGCTTCCCAGGATGGATAAAAAACCCAATTAAAAAAATTAAAACTTTTGATTTTTATTGAAATATAATCTTGTATTTAAATTAAATACATTTTTGTTTTCAAAAATAAACCTATTTGAAAATATGACAACCTATGGTAAATCTTACAGTTACTACAATCTATTAAAAGAATTAAATTAAATAAAAATTAATATTAAACAGTATGTGTTTGCTGTCAAAGTTTTGAAGAAAGTCAAATCACTCTACTGGTGGAAGTCATAAGCTTAGTACCTGGAACCTGAGTTTGTTGAAGTGCTAACCTAGCTTTGGACAACAACAGCCTTTTCTGCAGGTGAAAAGAGGATAATTTCTTGGTTTCAGATTATTCGACTAGTTCATTCAAAGTTAAGAAACAGATTTGGAGTTAAAAAGCAGGATAGTTTATTTTCCTCTTCCAACTTATGAATAAAAACTAGGTGTAAGAGAATGAGCTCCAGTAGTTCTAAAGCCTTGAACATGCTGACCAGAAAATCATTTCAATTCACTAACTATGGATAATACTTCCCATGTTTAATAAATCAGTTTTATATGCAAAACATGTTCTGAAACCCTTTTCCTTTATAAATCCAGCATATTTAAGTTAACTTTATTAACTAAAAAAAATTGAAATGCTGATTGTGTACATTTTTAATTAAATTCCAATTCCAAACCAAATTGAACTTGAAACAAATCATGAGTAAAAAAAATATCTAGTAAATAAGAAATGCAAGATTATACAATCACCATTTTCTAACATAATAAAAAAGTAAAAATTAAGAATCTGAATAAACGTACGTTAAACTATGTAATTGCCAAAATACAATGTATTGTCTTGATTAGCAAAAGGAAGTACCAAATTTAGTGTAAAGGTTATATTTAGTTTCAAATCAACTTGGTAATTTTTACCATTACAGTGCTACAGTGGCAGAGCTATGGCATTGAAGGTGTGTCACTGTAGCACTGCAGCGTAAATGCTTCCTACATCAATGGAAGGGGTTTTTCGTGGCTGTAGATTTCCAAGAGGTAGTAGCTAAGTTACTCATAGACTCATAGGTCAGAAGGGACCAATATGATCATCTAGTCTGACCTCCTGCACAAAGCAGGCCACAGAACCCTACCCATACACTTTTATAACAACCCCTAACCCATGACTGAGTTAATTGAAAGTCCTCAAAATTGTGGTTTGCAGACCTCAAGCTGCCAAGAGAATCCACAGAAGCGACCGCCATGCCCCCGCTGCAGAGGAAAGGCGGAAAACCTCCAGGGCCCCTGCCAATCCGCCCTGGAGGAAAATTCCTTTCCCGAACCCAAATAGGCGATCAACTAAACCCGAGCATGTGGGCAAGAATCACGCAGCCAGCACACCAAGAAAGAAATTCTCTGCAGTAACTCCAGATCCCCATCCCATCAACATCCCCGCACAGACCATTGAGACAGAACTTAATCCTGCTGATAATCCACAACGACCAAATTTGCTCAACGATTAAAACTATCATCATATCATCCCCTCCATATACTGTTATCAAGCTTAGTTTAAAAAGCCAGCTAAGTCTTTTGCCCCCACTACTTCCACTTGGAAGGCCTGTCCACGAAATGGACTCACTCCCCCTAATTAGAAACTTCGTCCTAATTTCTAGTCTAAACCTCTAATTCAGTTGTCTCATTGTCCTTGGTGCCTACATAGTACTAACTAAATAATTTCCTCTTCCCCACGTAATCCCCTGATATATTTATAATAGCGCAAGCATATCCCCCCGGAGCCTTCTTTGGCTAAGCTAAACAAGCCAAGCTCTTGAGGTCTCCCTTTCATAAGGGCAGGTTTTTCCCAATCCTCGGTTCATCCAGTAAGCCCGTCTCTGAACCCTGTTCCAGTTTTGAAATTCATCCTTCTTAAAAAACATGGGACCACAAGAACGCCACACTAATATTCCAGGTGGGGTCCTCACACAGCGTAAATACAACGTATTCCTAACACCTAACTTATCCTTGCTGGAAATACCTCGCCATGATGCACCTTAAAACCAAATTTGCTTTTTTAACGGCCCATATCGCAATTGGCGGCTCATGGACACCTGCCTATCAACCAGTACCCAATAGTCCTTCTCCTCTTCTGTGGTTGGCCTCAACTGATGCGTCCCCAATGTACATCTAAAATTCTTATTATTAATTCCTAAGTGCATGACCTGCACTTTTTTTTCACATTATATTTCACCTATTACCTATATACTGCCAGTTTACCAAGGTGGTCCAGAATCTTCCCTGTATAAGTATCCCGGATCCCTTCTCTGTGTTAGCAATACCCCCAGCGCTTCCGTGCCCGCAAAACTTTATGCACAAACGCGATTTCCGCTCTGTGTGCCAAGGTCAGTAATAAAAGGTTAAATAAAAGAATCGGTCCCGAAAAACCGATCCTTGAGGGACTCCACTAGTACCTCCCTTCCAGCCTGACATGTTGTCACTCCTTCAGTATGACCGCGCTGGAGTCCCTAAAAACCAGGTTCCTTATCTCACCTACATAACTTTCATATCATTACCCCCTTGTTCCAATTTTAACTTAAAAGTTCCCAAGATGCGAACCGTGTCAAATGCCCATTAACTTGAAGTACGAGGTAAATAGATCTACCGCATTTTCCTTTGTCTACGTAATTCTGTCACCTTCTCAAAGAAGGAGATCAGGTTGGTTTGGCCGTTGTAACCTTTAGTAAATCCATGTTGCAATTCGTCCCAATTGCCAATTTGACCTCAAATGTCCTTAACTACTTTCTCCTTTAAAATTTTTTCCAAGACCTTACATACTACAGACGTCAAGCTAACAGGCCTATAGTTACCCGGATCACTTTTTTTCCCTTTCTTAAAAATAGGAACCGTGTTAGCAATTCTCCAGTCATACGGTACAACCCCTGAGTTTACCGATTGATTAAAAAATTCTCGCTAACGGGCTCGCAATTTCATTCATGGATGAATTCTGGGTTGACCTAGCTGCATCTACACGCGGGCTTAGGTCGACCTAACTACAGCACTCAGGATGCAAAACTGTCATCACAGCCCTGATTGACACAGCTAGGTAAATCTAATTTTTAAGTGTAGCTCAAGCCTTAGAATCGGAGTCACTCAGTCCTCAGACAGCAGGGGTCCCTAACGGCTCCAATGGACCTTTATGAACCTCTTTTGTCTTTTTAATTGCTCCTGAAACAAGTGCCACATTCCCAAGGACAGGAACACTGGAACGATAAATTGTGAAAACAGATGCCTATGTTCCAGGTCTATACTTTGAATCCAATGTAGCTTTCATGGACACGGAATAAGCTTCAGTCTGAACTGCCTCACCTTTTGTGTGTACTTCCTGAAGGACTTAAAATCGCACACGTGGCTGTGATAGATGCCTTTACTGTCTAGGTGAGGAACTTGTTGTGGGTATCAGTCAGAGGAATAATCCCTGCACAGGACGAACATGAATTGAATCCTGAAGATCTGAGATTAGCCATAAACTACTGCTTTTGCTTGTCATTTAGTTTTTTCACATACTGCTAACAAGCTAATTGAAACAGTAACAAGTCCACTAAATACTATGTATAAACAAATTAAGTACTAGCTATAAATCTTATTACTAAGGCCTTGTCTAAAAATTAGTTCAATGTAACTGTGTTACTCAGCACTGTGATGAAAAATTTCACACCCTGAGCACTGCAGGTAGGTCAACCTAACCTCATGACTAGGTCGATGGAAGACCGAACCCAGCTCCTGGAAAGGTGGATTACCTAGTTCAACAGAAGAACCCCTTCCATCAGTGTGGGAAGCATCTACCCTAGGGTTCTACATGAGCACAGCTGCAGTGCCTTTTACATCACTGGGGATGCAGGGTGCATGCACAACTCCTACTGGATAAGGCTACTGAAAACTTTCCAAACTCCTGTGCTGAAGCACGTGGACACCATAAAGGGGATCCACATGTGCAGTAATTCAAAGAAAAAAATTTCATGAAATCAATTGAGTGTTTCCAAACTCCCTATAGTAATTTCTTTCACTTTACAGTTCATCTGAAGGCCAAAGTTCCTGACAGTTTTCAGTATAGTTTTCCTAACATCCCTACATGTCCCCTGACTACTTACCACTTTGTCAGTATGTAGGATTTAATTGCTTACTTAAATAAATTTCTTAATATAGATGCTACTGTATAATCTGTTTTTATCCATTTTCACTCATTGACTGGGGAGAGTATGAAGAAGCCATCCTCAAATTTCTACTTGAGCCTAGACAGGACAAGCGGAAGACATAAAAAGCCTCATTCTAAGCTTGTGGCTCAGAATGACCTATCAGTATTTGTGAAGAAATACAGCTGGGCTGCACACAACTCAGTGGAAACAGAAATGTGGTTGATTCAATTATCGAATCAGTTATTTTAAGTTTAATTAGTAGTGATTCTCACTTTTTGTTAACATGTTCAGTTTTACAAGCAACAGAATACAATTTCTACTATGGTGGCTAAACATGACAATGAAATAAAATGTTATGTCTCTTATTTCATTCCTTAAAGATTTAAGCTTAAGGAAATTATTACATTTTTATAGCTATTCATAATATTATAGCACACTAAGTAATTCAAACAGTGTTTTGATTTTCAGAAATACATAGTTATGATACAATTTTTAATTTGTTAGTTTGAACCTGGTCTTTCCCTAGTGTGCAGGAACCAAGCAGCTCACAAACAATGCCCTTCAGTCAGTAAAACTCATGAGGTATTAATTTACAGCTTAATCTCTGATCAGTTAAATTTTATGTGAAATCTTAAACATCTTTTAAAAAACACCACAAATACTTCAATAAGAGATTTTTTTCAGTAACATTGTTTTAACAGAAACCATAAGATTAATCTCTATTGATAAAATAAAACCAAAGTTGTGTTTAAGCCTGCATTCTAGTAACCAGACAATACTAAAAGATGTTATCTTTTAACATCTAAAGCACTAGTTAAAAACAAAAAGCACAGGATTCAGAAGTAACAAAATATGCCCCATAAAACCTCTTTACTCTTTATTTATACTAAGGCTTTAGAAAATCAAGGCACAGAACAAAAAAATTTAAGTTTATATAAGGAACTAATTATAAACACAAAACATATATTGTTTTTGATCTAGAATATACATTCAGTATAATATATTGAAGTTAAATTCAACAACATCTTTAGAAAACATAGTCAGAAGGCAGAGAGTTCTCAACAGAGGGTCTTCCACTCTGGAACTTACTCCCTCTTTTGATTCAACAGAGCTCAAGTTGGGTGTTTTTTTCAGGGCACGTAGCAAGGCACATCTATTTTTGCAGATCTTATTTGATAGGATAAGTTAACATGGAGATTTTATTTTGCCTGATTATTACTGTAGGAACTGGGTCAGCTGGAATTATTTTTTTTAAATTGATATCTGTTATTAATGCATTTAGATTTTTTAAGTGTACATATATGTAAGGGTGCATTTTGGAAATCTTGCCATTACATTTTTTAACAAAATTTCATTCAGTTTAGCATGGCAGATTATTGTGAGAAGTTTTTAAATTAAGACTGTTTTGGGGGTATCAAGGTGCAGAGAAAGCATTTGAAAATATTCTAAAATTTTTTCCACAGCACGGTAGCTAAAAATTGGCTTACCACCTGTCCTTTACATTTTCAATATAAATATTCTTAATTGTAACCAATAGACCAAGAGTAATGAAGGGAAAATTGAAATCTAAAGACAGTTTTTAGAAAGTTTAAGCACAGAAAATAAGAGCTTAGCAAAGAATTGCCAACCTAGCCTCACCATTGCAACACTACCATGCTGATATAAACACACATTGTGGAAATAATGTCATATATTGTTTTTACGTCCTTTTCCAATGACTGGCACTGCAAGTCATAAGAATGCTCTACTCAATAGCCTTCTCATATGCATTAATTCACGGTTATCTTTCTTCTTAAAGAATTTTTATCATCACAACCTCTTTTATGGAACTAGATGCATCCACGACTTTGGAGTGGAGCCCGGAGCTGGAGCGCAGAGCAGCTCTGGAGCAGTGGAGCTGCAGGTTCTTTCCTGGAGCTGGAGCAGAGCCAGAGCATAGCTCCCAAGCCCTGGTTGCATCTTGTGAGAGTATCTGTACACGAAGAATATTTATATAGTCCATACACCACGAATGTGTTGTAAGTAAAATACCGTTGGTAAGAAATACTATTTTAATTTTCACTCAGTAGAGTGGCCTAATCTGCAACTGGCAGCTCTGTTCCACTTCGCTAGTTAGTACTGTAGTCATCCTCATGTATGAAAATATATAATATGTAATATGAAGGATTAGATATATTACACAATCATTGGATGTGCCAAAATCCAACTATAAATAAAGACATAATCCAGATAATGAGCTTTATACTATTAAAAGAAGAAAGAATGACCTATTTATACCACAATTTACACTTCTTGGAATTACATCTCAGACTCATAGACTTTAAGGCCAGAAGGGAACATTATGATCTAGTCTTCACACTGCAGACCACACACCCTCGCCCACCCATTCCTGTAATAGATCCATAGCCTCTGGCTGAATTACTGAAGTCTTCAAATCATGATTTAAAGACTTCAAGTGACAGAGAATCCACCATATACACTAGCTTAAAGCTGCAAGTGACCTGTGTGCCATGCTGCAAAAGAAAGCGAAAAAACCCCAGGGTCTCTGCCAATTTGACCTGGAGGACAATTCCATCCAGACCCCAACTATGGCAACCCTGAGTATTTTGGCAAGACTAAACAGCCAGACACTTGGGAACGAATTCTCTGTAGTAACTCAGAGCCCTCCCTATCTAGTGTCCCATCATTGGCCATTCGGGATCTGTGCTACTAAGAGTCGCAAATCATCTACATGCCATTGTAGGCAGTTTGATCATACCATCCACGCCATAAACTTACCAAGTTCAGTCTTGAAGTCAATTAGGTTTTTTGCCCCCAGTGCTCCTCTTGGAAGGCTGTCCCAGAACTTCGATTCTCTGATGGCTAGAAACCTTATACAAAGGCCACTCTTCTACCAAATTTCAAGACCCTGCTCCCAAGAAGTCACCAAAAAATTTTTAAATGGACAAAACATTTTTCTTAGCCTCATTCTTGGAAATGGAGGAAAGTGGGTTTGGGGAAGTTTTTTTGTTTTGTTTTTTAAATAATTAATCTGAAACAGACACCAGACATGGCTAATTTCAGCCCAAACTGTTAGAAGTTGGTAAAGTTACAAGAAACTGACAAAACGGGTCTTATAATAGGACAATTTGGGCAGCCTTAATAACAGGTACAGTGGTGCAAATTACCCACGTGTCATCACTAGTTGAGTCTACTTACCCTTAAGAACAGCAGAGCAAGACAGTGGCTCAATCTCTGAATGGTAAACATCTACCATTTTAATGCACAGGGGCAGGCGCGCACACAGAAAACAGCAGAAGTCTTTCTATCTTGCAAATGGCTTATATTTATTCCAGTAAAAACAAATATTACAGCAACTAAAGCACCTTAAGAACTAAATCACCATTATTCCATACTTCCATCAGTGAGGATGTACATGGTTTATCTGAATGTAACTGAGCCCTTAGTCCTAATGTAGTGGGAGAAAAACTAAGCATCCGTGTCAGACTGTCAAGCACAAAATCATTTAGTCTGAGAGGTATCCACTTCTCTAATTTACCAATATCACACTTCTTTTCACCAATAAATGGAGGAGATACGGATTTAGGTATAAATTATGCATTAGTTGTTTTATGTCCCCAGTTTCTTTCAGGAAGGATAGCAGGTATGGGTGTGAGACCACTGAAATGTTACTTCATTTCATGTTGCATATATTTCTTTATACACAGTGTTTTTAATACTAATATTAAAGCTTTAGAATACTTTGCCCATCAGATCAAGAAGAATATTATCATCTTTCTTCAGAGCCCATTATCTACAACCTGATTTCAAATCGGTCTGTCATTTGTGCTGCAAAATTAGTGTTGATTACATAAAAAGACAAATGAAAGGTTTCATAGTACCAGCTTTCAAATAAAATTACCATATTAGTAGTACTATTTGGAAAAATATTTTCATTATACAATGTACTGTTTAAGAGATATTGCAGTGTTATTCCTTTATGCAAATAATGTCATTTGTTTTGGAATATAGTAAACAGATTATCTCCGCATCATGACATAAAAGCAAGTATATTCTGAACAACAAAAGTCCTCCCATATTATTTCCTGAATGGAATTTGATCTCAATGGGGCTACATTCTTCCTGATTTCTATAGAGTAGCGCAAGTATTTTTCATTGTTTGTCTAATCAACATTCAGGCAACTCAAACAAAAGTGACAAGAAGTCAAGTGGTTTTTATATGAAGGAACTACAATTTCTGCAGTTAATTCATGTAGAAATATGCTAAAGTTTTTAAAAGAATGCTATGGTTAAAAAAAATATTTTAACTATTTTGAGCATAAGTCCATCATGCAGATGCATGCATTTTCAGAAAACATCTTTATTTTCAATGGATTAGAGAAGTTTGACAATTTTCAGAGAATAGCAGATCTTAGAAATAACACAATCACATGTACATGCTCTAGTAATTGGAAAAGAAACAAAATGTTTTCATGGTTAATACAAGTAGCATTTCTCCATAAAGATGTTATGTTTCAATTGCCATTCAAGTTACAGTATATACATCTAAATCATATTTAGGGCTTCTGATTTTAAGTTTTAACCAACAAACACCAACAACACCCCCCAATACAAACAAAATGAAATTGGTGCTTATCCAATAAACACAGGAAAAACACATGGGTGTAGTTTCAGGGGCAGAAAGTGTCACCCTTCCTACAAACTGCAAGCCTCAGACAGGCACAGAATTTGCCCCCCTTCCCTCCATGCAACACAATTGGCCTGACTGGAGCCCCTCACCTCCAATACAGAAGTCAAAGTACACCTATGGGAAAACACTGGAAATGGTTTCTTGTATCTAAGGGTTTTTCCTCCATGGAGCAGTAAAGCAGACTATGAGCATGAGATTTCTAAAGCGCACTAACATGATGCACATCTGCATAGATCTGGGCTGGTGTGCACGAAAAGTTCCTTTTTAATATAGTGCTGTTTGAAATAGTACCACCTCGAAGCACACCGAGGAACATTATGAAGAGATTACTTTATGACAGAATATACAAAGAAAAAAACCTGGATTTCTGGACATCTATACAGAACTGAAAAAATGCGAAAAATACATCCCAAAAACCAGAAGCCCTAGCTATACTGTATGTGTTCCTGTATCTGTTCTTAAGCAGTAAAGTCATTCTCTCCTCCTCCTTAAAACTAAACAAAAACAATATATTTGTTATTCATCTTTTTCCTTCCAGTCAATTTTTCTTCTATTCTTCACAAAAACCTAAAGCATTTGATCATCTTCTTCCAAACAATGGAATAATTCACCATTTCAATGTATTTATTACTATCTTTTTGAAGTAATTTGTATTCCCCTATGCTGATTAATTATGAAAATACTGTCTGAGTGAAATCTTCAAATTATGGACATGAACAAACACTGCTATTATCTATAAATTGTTATTTCAAACAATGAAAGAAGAATCAGTATAAAATGCAGGTAATTCTAGAACTAAATCACTAAGCCTTATAATATGTTTGTGCATTTTAGAAAGCTTAGAACAACTCAGATTAAAAAAATCTCAAAAATAAATGGGAAGTACCTGCAACAACCGATCATGACGCTGCTCAGTACATCTCAAATTTCTTGACTTAAAATAATCTGTATTTAAATTTAACTTTACTTCTTTCCAACACAACTGCTCTTATCTCACTTCTAATTACTGTAAATTGACAAACACTGAATCAAAGAAACAGAAGTCAGTGCTGATGGTGAGGGAAGAGATTATATAAAATAGATATCTGTTTTTATTTCTAGATTCTAACTCACGTATCCTTCATTTTGAATATATTCTGGAATAAGTGTGTCCACGTGGGGATTTAACCAGTATATTTCTGTCAGAAAAGTTAACCATGTGTACAAACACACACACAAAATCAAAGACTGGATTTTAATGATCACAACTTTAAAAATATATGCTCACATAAACGTCAGTAGAAAAATTCAAAGAAGTTTTGTGGGTCACTTTTAATGAGTAAAAATAAAATTCAAAGTCAGTAGAGAAGTAATCATAGATTTGATATAGAGCTCTCTGGGGAAAAAAGTATCTTCCAACTATTTTTATTTTTCTGGAAGTTAGACATGTATTGCTTTACAATCTTAATTTTTTCTCAAGTGTTGTGTTTCGATAATTTCCAACTCTTTAGTACATTAGGCATCTAAATTAAAGTGTTTCTAATGGAAATATTATGGAATGAAATTGCCTTATAAATCCATTAGACAAGTTACCATACTGCTTTTCTTGAAAAGGGTTACCTTAAATGCATCTATTAGCTAATGACGACATCTATGTGCAACAATGTTTCCTACAGTAGAAGCAGACTTCACTAACCTATGCCTGCATTCCAAGAAATCCAAAAGCACCACAAGAGAAGCTTAGTCACCTATGCAATAACTGAGGTTCTTCAAGATGGTTGTCCCTGTGGGTGCTCCACTACCCCTAAAAGTGGAGCACCCACAGAGGCAGCTCTATGTATTTTGCCACCCCAAGCACAGCAGTCAGGCGGCTTTCGGCAGCACGCCTGCGGGCAGTCCGCTGGTAACACGGATTCAGTGGCATGCCTACAGGAGGTCTGTCGGTCCGTCGGTCCCGCGCCACCACCAGATTACTGCTGAAACCGTGAGACTGGCAAACGTCCTGCAGGCATGCCGCCGAAGGCAGCCTGTCAGCCACCCTCACAGCAACCGGCACGCCACCCTCCGCGGCTTGCTGCCCCAGGCATGCGCCTGCTGCGCTGGTGCCTGGAGCCACCCCAACCACATAAAAGTGGAGCACCCACAGGGACACTCCTCGAATAACTTTGAAATCAAGTAGTGGACAATCAAAAAACTGTACTTTTTCAGTAAAATTATTGCTCTTTTATTTGCGTAGTTAGTTAAAGCTCAGTAACCTGGATTTTCCTAGTCTGTGAATTTGCAGTTTTCATAGTGAAGCCTTGAACATTCCTAGAAGTACCCAAATCTATGTTTTTGGAAACATTACTTATACCAATAGTACTTCCATATGACATGACAGATCCAGGTAGCCATTTAAAAAGCCATTTTCATGTCCTACTTTCATGTCTTAAGTAGTAATAAAGGCAATACAGCTCTTATCCACATGAATTCTGTTCTGCCAGATCTACTGTTCAGAACCAAGGGAGTCAAAAAAACAAAACCCAAAGTTAAAAGCAGTGCTCCCTCCCCTCACTTCTCTCTTTTCTAAGAAGGCTCTTCATTACAAGAATTATCTTAAGAACATTACTGGCAAGATTCAGACATACCATTCAACTTTACAATCTAATACAACCATCATATGTTTAAAAACATTTAAAATACTTGATCTATTTCTTGTATTAACTTCTTAAGTTTCATATAAGATTAAAGTATTTAAGGTTCACACACTTCAGATCACATAGCTATAGAGACACAGCAGGCCTGCACAGCATGCGGCCCGCGGGGCAATTCTAAATCCCTCGCACAGGGCGCTCTGCGGGCAGCCCAGAGCCCTTTGAATCCCAGCCGCGGCAGGGAATCAAAGGGCTCTGGGCTGCCCGCAGCCGCAGGGAGCCCAGAGCCCTTTAAATCTCAGCCACAGCCGGAAGTCAGAGGGCTCTGGGCTGCCCGCGACTGCTGATTGCCCCCTCCCCGGACTCCTGCCCCAACTGCCCCCCAAGACTCCCATCCCCTATCTAAGCACCGCTGGTCCTTGTCCCCTGATACCCCTCTCCCGGGATGCCTGCCCCTAACTGCCCCCCAGGACCTCGCCTCCTAAATGCCGCTGCTCCTTCCCCTCCCCGATTGCCCCTTCCCGAGACACCTGCCCCACGGGACCCCAGCCCCTATCTAAGCCTCCCTTCTCCTTGTCCCCAACTGCCCCCTCCTGACCCCCCCCACCAACTTCCCCTTAGGACCCCACCCTCTACCTGTCCCCTGATAAACCCCTGGGACTCCCAGGCCTATCCAACTGCTGCCTGTCCCCTGACTGCCCCCCCCGAACCTCCGCCCCATCCAACCCCCCCGCTCCCTGTCTCGAACCCCTAACCCTTCTCCAACCCCAGCCCCCCTACCGTGTCACTCAGACCAGCATGTCTGGCTCTTGCAGCTCCAGACACGTTGCTGCCATGTCCCCTAGAGCCCACAGCGCCCTCTTCCCACCCACTCCTAGCACCTGCCGTCCAGATTTGAACACCTCAAATTCAGAGTGCTCAAGCTCAGTTTGGCAGTGTTACTTCATTTTCCCAAATCAAATATATGATCCACTGTAACTTGCTGTAGAAAAAGTAGGATAAATTGAGCAAGAAATGCTTATTAGGACTGGAATTGCTATATTTCAACAGCATTGCTTTTTGTTTGTTTAAAAGGAAGACAAGTGATATTGCATTGGCAAATATCCCATAGAAAGAAAGTGGAACAAAAAGAATAATAAAGGCACCTCAACTTCTCATTTATGGAGGACAGTCTTATAATATACATCCAGATATCCTCCCAATCACACAAGCTGAAAATTGTTTTACTTTAACTGCAGCTCTGTAACACATGGAACAATCCTGATCTGTGTTGTGCACATCCAAAATTCCTGCTGAATGGACCCACCTGGAGCGAGTTACGAGTGACCCAGGTCTGGGCCGGCAGGAGGTGTGTGCGGTGGGGGCACTGTGGGGGGAGCCGAGGGCTGGGCAGCAGTCGGGTGGGAGGAGGCACTGGTGGGGAGAAAGGGGGAAGCCAGTGCTGGGGCGGCAGGGGGTGTGGGTGGGTGGGGGGAGAGCCCAGGACTGGGCAGCAGGGGGAGCACAGTGCTGGGATGGGGCAGGCCAAATTTTTTTTGCTTGGGGCAGCAAAAAACCTAGAGCCGGCCCTGTCGGGGTCCCCCAGCTGCCGGAGCCCTGGACCCTTTAATTTGACCCTGAGGGCTCTTCAGCTGGGAGCCCCGGGTTGATTTAAAATAAAGTATCACCTCCCCACTCCCAACCTTCCTTTTTGGCCCACAGCTGTTTTGGTGGGGCACCACTGGGGAAGGAGGGTTTGTTTCCGCAGGGCTGGGCAGCCCTGGGGCGGGGTGTTTCTGCAGGGCTGGGAGGTTTCGGCCCTCAGCTGTTTTCTTTGGAGTAATGTGGCCCTCGCCGCTTTACGAGTTGTGCAGACCTGAGATACAGTACAGCCACTCTCTCTGATTCCACAATCTGAAACTCTGGCACATAGCATTATACCTTTTTGTTTGAGGGAGGCAAAGAACAGGCCTAACTGAAAGCATCTCTGCCTATTTTCCCCATCTGCAAGGGCACGTAACAGATTATATATGTCTAGTACCACCACTCATCAATATAGTGGAGTGGCAGCCATGATCACAGTGTTAATAATTATGTTTACAATAAAAAAGGGTAAAGTTATATTTTATGTAAATATATTACATCTAACACACTTCAGTCACTATTTAATCATATTTTTTAAAACAAAACACGCTTTTCAGATCATATCTTTCTCTTATAAACTTAAGCAGCTTACTCCTGTAGAAATAAATTTACACACACACACACACACACACACACACACACACACCTGTGCCCCCCAATATTTGTTCTACCATTTTGCTTGCAGTAGATGTTAGGTCTAAAAAGCATAAAATGCCAGGATGACATTTCTTTTCTAAATATCAGTACACCACTTGTTTTTCTCCAGTATTCTGAAACCTCCCTAGTTTTCCATTTTCAAACCTAAATTCTCTGTCAAACAGAAATTTCATTTTCCAATTCACTTACAACCCCAGTACTGATGTCATCCAGAATGGCTGATATGAATGAAATTATAATTCCAAAAGTATTCTCTTTCCTGTTCTTCAAGAATAATATTTTACCACAGCTGCATCACTTCCTATTTTTTCTAACTGCTTTCCTGTATTTTTCTTATTGAAGAAGTTTAAAATAGATGTCTACTCTCCTGTCTATTTCTGAATTACAAATTTCAACCTCCTAATTTATTAAGAGGTACCACTCTGGTACCTCATTTTCCTTTATGAATATTTATAAAAGCCTTTTGTTCTCTTTACCCTCTTTAGAAAGCATTGAACTAATCCAGCACCTTTTTTTTTTTTGGCTGTCCTTATTATTACTCTACAAGCCTTCACCAATTCTGTAGTTTTGTTTGGTTGTCTCCCTCTTTTCCATTTATAATATATATTTTCATTTGTTTTGTTTACTTGATTTGTGTGTTTTTGAAAACCACATTAGTTTTTCATTGTTTCCATAGTTTTCTGAAGAACTGCAGCCGGATTTGTTTTAAATTGCAAAATCTTTTGGGTATTCCCCACTGGTGGATTGTAGTACAGTACTTCCCCTCACTGGACTTTATTCAAATTTGGAGAGGGGAGCATGCAAAGAACCTCCTCACCGGCACTGACTAAATAAGTGCTCAGCAAAATTGCAACCCTGCCCTTCTCCCCTGGAGGCTCATGGTGACCCTCAACAGACAGAGATGGGCATGAAGGGGATGGGGCCATGGCTCTGATTTCTACCATATACATCATATGTGAACTGCACCATAAAGAGATGCAACACTCAGTGTGCAGTCTCTGCATACCTAGGAGCACAATAAAGTACTAAGTCCTGCGGCTACCTCTGGGGCAGCATAGCACTACAGACTACTGGTACCATATGGTAATGTACACATATGGCTACCAAATACTAGACTTCTTAATTCCTCAACTATTTGCTTTAAAAAAAAAAAAGCCTAATATCCTTTTATTGCTGTACTCCATGATACCACTCCTTACTCTGTTGAATTCAAACAGCACATGGTTATGGGTTCAAATTCTCCTTATTTTTCTTGTGTTTTAAGTCCATTTCTTTCTGTTTGCAAGAAGTAGAAGCACGTTGGTTTCTCAACTTTTAAGAAGCATAGATTTGTTTTCTATGTAAATTAGAAACTTATTTGATGAAACTGCCCATATTTTACCCAACATACGTTGGAATAGCTAAAATACCTAGAACTATTAAATAACCCAGAAAATTGGTCCACATATTTTTCCATTCTCACTTTTCTCATCTCTGGTGCCCTGTAGCAGATGCCCACTGTTTCCATGTATCCTATTTAAGCAAAAGCACCTTTGCTACCCAGTTTAGAGGCCTTTCAGCAAGATCTACTTGTGCTTTATATTGGCCGTGTTTTAAACTTACGTAATTCATTCTCCATTTTCAGCTTTACATAGATAGTTTTTTTTTAATCCAACTACAAAGAGCATGGATTAATTGTAATATATCTAGAGTTTAGTAAAGTGATTACTGTCCCTCAGAAAATCTTATTTAACAAATTAACTGAGCATCATTACATGGATATAAAACTAGTGTGAGGCTGACAACTAAAGGGTAGTGATAAATGCAATGTATCAGGTTCAGGGGCAGCGTCTAGAGTAGGTCAGCACAAAGATACAATGAAATGCTATCTTGAAGCAAAGGCAATAAGGAGTTAGGAATCAGACCGGAGAACATGTAGTGTAACTGCCCATAAAGAGGTGAGAAGGCCCAAAACAGCTGGAATGTACAGAAAGTGAATAGGAGTCATTCACATGTTCATTAAGTATTAAATACAGACTCAACTGTCAAGGTAATTCTTGCTGAATTCAATGGATCATAACAAAGAGAAGAAACTTAATATTAATTTGGCTTATAAATCTTTCCAAAAGATTCTAAAAACACTCGAATAATTTTGAAGGGATGAAATGTGATTTCAATAGAAATTGATCTAACACATTGCCAAATTGAAAAATATTAATAAAAACTGCTATTTTAATCAAATAAAACCTGATTTATTTTCTAAGCAAGCACTCAGTTCTTCACACAAAGCAATAACAATCAGTACCTCTCTTCCTAGCTACACTTCTCATACTCTGAAATTTAACAATCAATTATACTTTGCACTTACATACATACCTTTTTTTTTTTTTTTTTTTTTTATACACACACACTTCAGGACTTCAAAGCACTTTTACAAATATTAATTAACCTTGATATCTTTGGGGTAAGTATGATTAGAATTTTTGTAAGAGATGGTATCATGTTTTGGGGTCGGCATGAGGGCAGCAGTCAGACCGCCTTCGGCAGTGTTTCTGCAGGAGGTCCGCCGGTCACGCAGCTTCGGTGGTGGGTGCGCCAACGGCGCAGGACTGGCAGCTCACCCACAGAAACGCTGCTGAAGGCTCCCTGACTGCTGTGCATGGGGTGGCAAAAAACAGAGCCACCCCTGATCCCAATACACAGTCCCAAATTTTCCCAAAACAGTGTGCCCTGCAACGTCCAGATCTCTCCTGTACCATTCGGAGAGATATTAATGTTTGTTTTTCTAATACCCAGTAGCTTGCCACACTAACTGGAGTTTAACATTAACTTTACATCAGACAGCACCAGGTTGGCTTAAATTAAATTTAAAACAAGTTTATTAACAAAAGCAGACAAGATGTTAAGTCAGCACAAGTACAAAGCAGATAAAAGTAAGCCTCGCCCCGTAGACACATTTGGATAATCATTTCCAGTAGGGTTGTAATTCTGAATTTGTCCTCCGGACATATATCACACAATAGTAATATTGATCAGTATATTAACAGCTTTTTCTTGGTATCTTCCATGATGCCTTCTAGATACAGGTTCTGATATTAGTGAGCTGGGGAAACACTGAACTGGTCAGCCTAAGAGAAACTCACCACCAGTTATCAGTGAGTCCCTTGCCCTTTTGCACTGGGATGCTGTCAGGGTCACAGATCTGTAAATTGAGTCTTGGAGAGGTTAACGGATTTGTCCAACATGACATTAGTCATCAGCAAGCTTCATCTGTATTTTACTGTAATCAAGGATTTCACTAGAAAATGTTTACAGTATTTGATATCTAAATTACTACTTAAATCATACTGGCACCACTGTTATATATATATACACATTTAATTGAACCAAACAGAGAGAGACAGACAGCTCATTTTTGCTAAGAGAAAACTAGCTTTCATCTCTCTAGGACATACACAAGAACTAGTTTTCATTACAATGTACTCTATTTTTTTAAAAACGAGATACCCTTGAAAATATGAGTGTCAGGTGCAGGACCATCAACAACATTCCTTTCAGAAACTAAACCTTGAGAGAGAACACTTGTAGCCCAGGATACCTAGGGGCACAGAACAATGTTATTTTATTTTATTTGGAGAGTGGGGAGTGCCTGGTTTTTAATTTGAGAGAGAGAGACAGAGAGAGAGTGCGAGAGCGCACTTTGATCATAACATTCTGCTACTACTTTAACATATTTAAATGTATTTTATAAGTAGTATAGTCTTCTTTAAATTGGTAAGCATGTTACGTTTTGAAAAAAATATGAGTGGGCCTGATTGTGCTCAAACACAGGAGTAATTCGATTTAGATCAACAGTTACCCATTGTAAAAGGAGAGAGAATAATCATATTGAATATACAGTAGAATCTCAGAGTTATGAATACCAGAGTTACAAACCAACCAGCCCACCACAGACCTCATTTGGAACCAGAAGCATGCAATCAGGCAGCAGCAGAAACCGGAAAAAAAAAAGCAAATACAGTACTGTACTGTATTAAATGTAAACCACTAAAAGAATAAAGGGAAAGCAGCATTTTTCTTCTGCACAGTAAAGTTTCAAAGCTGTATTAAGTCAATGTTCAGTTGTAAACTTTTGAAAGAACCACCATAATGTTTTGTTCAGAGTTACGAACATTTCAGAATTATGAACAACCTCCATTCCTGAGGTGTTTGTAACTCTAGATTCTACTGTATTTAAGATGTAAAATCTTTTGGCCTGTAGCAAACTGAGGTCCTAACACAGCATTCACTTATACACATGGTTAAACTTTAAGAACATGATTAATCCCATGGAAAGCAGGCCCTAAGTGACTGCTTCTTTCCCCATTCATCAGGTGATGGTGTGGAAGTCACTCCAGTGCACCACCCTCTTTCAGTCAGGCACAGCACCAGAGGTAAGCCCTGCCCTACTTCCCTTCAGTCAGTTGATAAACAAGTCCAGACTGACCTTTATTAATCAAACACCACTCCTTTTCAAAGGTCTCATTTATTAACAAGAGCCATAAACAAATGTAGGAGCCTCTTCTTTCCTGTGCCTGGTCTCTATTTCTAGAGCATTGCCCTGTTCATTCTCTGGGTTGCTACTGTCTGTCCTTCTTTAAGCAGTAACCCTCAGCTCTCTTCTCTGGAACTGGGCTATATTAGTTAGTTCCCTCATCTTTCCCTTAAACAGCAGTCTCCCCGGTTCTCCTCTTTAAAGCTGAGTTCGGTTAATCAGATTTCTTGGTCCTTCTTAAGCAGGATCCCTCAATTCTCCTCTCTGGAGCAGATTTGTATTTTAGCGAACTGTAAGGCCTTTGTCAGCTTCTGTCTCAGCTGGTTCTTCTCAGTCAGGCTTCAGGGTGCTCAACAGGGTACCCTGTTTGTCTGTCTGCTATGAGGCAGGAGGAAGCATTTATGCTGGCCCCTTTCTTCTAGTTCACCTCCAATTGATAGGGGAATGGGAGAGTCTTGCTCCACGCTCTCTGAAAGTCTCCTGGCCCCAGCCCTTACTTACTCTTGAGGAAATTCTGCACCAAAAATTTAAAAATGCTGTGCCGCCCCAAAAAAAGAATAATAATAAAAACAATCTGCACAAAATATTGTAAAATTCTGCAAAATTCTGCATATTTTATTGGTCCAAACACCACCATATAATCATGTCAGTTTCAATTATTTTGGCAGTTTATTTCAAAATACTTGTCAACAAATATGTCTGTAACAATACAGACAACTAAAGATTCAGGAAATGTTTTTTTGACAAATAGTTTCCTTACTTGGCATATTAATACAGAACTTTGAGTAATTCATTTAAACTACAATACAGAAACGTATTTCCTGTACCCCTCAAAAGCAGTGCAAAGACTTGGGGGAGTCAGGAGTAATGAAGAAACTGAGGGAGAGGGGAGTAATTGCTGGGAAGAAGCTTGGGAATGAACCTAGATGGTTGTTGGGTGTGGATGGGAGCAGTATGGAACAAGGTGGGGGGGGGGAGGTCGAGTCTGGGGAGGAAAGGAGGGGGATTGTTATGGAGTTAGTGAGCCTCCCACATGCAGACCCTGGCTGATCCCTAGCTTCTCTTATTCAGTCAGACATATCTGCCCCTGTACCCATGTGACCCTACCTCCCCATTCACATTCAAACCCACTCTAGTCTGTCCCCCACACTCTCTTCTGAACCCCCATCTGTGACCCGTGCCAGGAGCCTTGTGTGCCTCACTCTGCAGGCAGGGCGCTGTAAGGAACACAGCCTCTGTCCTCTCCCTATCTGCTGTTAGAGATGGTGATCAGTTGTGCTCTGTTCTAGTGCAACAGCAGGCCCCTGGTGGGTGAAAGGCATAACTGTAGCACATCTCCAGCAGAATGCATTTCGTGCAGAGAAAAAAAATCTGCAGGGGACATGAATTATGCGCATGCACAGTGGTGCAGAAATCTCCCAGGAATATTCACTGTTTCTTTGATGGGATTTCTTCCCAAACAATTCTTACTCCTTGGGCAACTTCCTCTCTCCCAATATCTCCCAGGTCCTTTTACATATAGTTGGATCTTCCAAACTCTTAAAGGCCCATGCTTGGTCCACATCTGACCGTTAGGCACCACTACCCTAAAGGGACACACTACTCAGCCACATACCACTATGGCAGCTAAGGTAGACTGTTGTCTATCATTAACAGTTTCTATATTTCAATATCCAGATATTGTTGGTAGGGTGATTCAGCGATTAGGGTAGATGAACATATCTCACTTCTCCACTCCAAAAAGGCCTAATCCAAAACCCCTCAAGCCCATGTTCAGAGCATGATGCAAGAAATCCCAAAGAAGCTTCCTCTCCTAAAATGACAAAATAGAATCTAAGAACTTGGATGAGAGTTTTGATGACATTGTTTAACAGGCCAGAAACCGTACAGCCACTATGCTGTTTAACATACTCATCAAGGAACCCCAGAAACATCCTTCTCTATATCAAGAAGTTTCTTACCTTACTTGACTTCAATGGAGTTTGAATCAAGCCTAAAGAGTCAGACTTTTGTACGTCTTTAGGCCATTTGTTTATGAAGACTTTTGCTTGAGTGTTGCAGAGAAATGTATTTATTATCAAATCTACTATTTGGACAGTCTCTTTTTTTATTATTAAAAAGACATGGATAATTTGAAATTTAATTAATTGTTTTAAGGAATTACAAGTAGTAAGGCACAACCTCTGTCAAGTTTGAAACTTTATAGTCACATTTCATTTGTTTTGTTTTGTTTCTCTCCCATGTTATTGTGTGAAAGACCAAGAAGAAGAAATAAGGATAAACAGACTTATCAGTATACTGTATGGGGGGAAAAGCATAATTGTAACACAAAACACTGTCAAATACACAAATTAAACCACCTAAGAAATATATTTATCATCAGTTATAGAAATCTTAACTTGTGATTTTTTTAGGTTAATAATGTCCCCTGGTCTGTGTTTTTTCAATTTGTCCATGTACCCAGAGGCATTTTAAAAATATATTATTATATATATAAAACCACACAACAGGTCCAAAAGACGTAACAGAGACTTTCTCCAGGGAACACATGCAGTTGAGCTTCCACGAGTTTCTGAATATCCTCAGACATTTTCAATTCTTTCTTCAGAAAGAAATAACTTTCCCATGAAACATATGATGAAGTCCAATTCCAGAGGAACGGTCTATAATAGGATAAAAGAAGTTTTCTTCTTTGGCCATCAGACCCAGATGTTGGGACAGATGAAACACCTTAGAAACGACTTCCTAAAGTAAATTAAGTGAGGTACCTTGGATCATCCAGCTGTCTCAGGGAAGAAACATTAATAACCTCCACTGCCTTTGAAGAGCTGCTTTTATAATAACTGACTTTGGCAAGATTCTTGGTGTGGTGATGATGACAAAAGCCACAATACTTCTATTGAAGATGACAGAGCTATAGAGTGTAAAGAAGGTATCAGAACACATACACAAAAAATAAATAAATTCAAAGTTCTGTTGGGATATGGAGGCAGGATTCTAAAAAGTTTACACAAAAATCATAGCATGCAGGAGTGACCAACCAAAGCACAGGACAAGGTATCAGCATCTTGAAATCTCTCTCCATAACTAATGTAAGTCAAATTAGCTAATCACTCAAATTTTGGAGAACTTCAATAGTAATTAACAGAACACTTCAAAATGTTCTTATTGGACACTTGATCACTTACTTCCCCAGTGACAATGATGCAATACAGTACGTCTGACTCCTTTCTGTTTACAGAATTCAGGGGTAGAAGAGAGAATTTTCTATCTGTTACCCCTGTTTATCACTTAACAGGAACTGTGTGCACATTTTATCTGTGGCTCCCAAATGACTGTCAAGCAAGCAACTGCTTCCTGAGTGGAAAGTGGTAGAGCTCCTGAGGATACACAAGAAATCAGTGTATTGGAAAACAGTCTTGGAACCTTCAACATAGAGTATATCTGTGCAATGAAGAAGACTTGGTATGTTTAAGTTTAAGTCCCTGCTGTTCAAAAAAGAAAAAAAGAAAAAAAAAAAACAGTGATAACAGTGGTAACAGTGAAACTGTGAGTGCCCATTTTGTTTTCTAAATTGTTCAGAGCATGGTGCAAGAAATACCAAAGAATCTTCCTCACATAAAATGACAAAATAGTATCTTTAAGAACTTGGATAAGAGTTTTTATGACATTGTCTCTAACAGGCCAGAAATCTCAAAGGCACAATGCTGTTTAATGTACTTCTCAAGGAAGCCCCAGAAACATCCTTCTCTATATCTAGGAGTAAGAAGTTTCTTGCCTGATAATTTCTTGCTAGCAGTTTCTCTCCTCATTCACAACAAATGGGTAAAGCCACTCACTCCTGGAATTTGGAGTTGTTCCAATCTGTTGCTATAGGAACTAAGCCCTGTCCTCCCACAGCCATAGAAGCACACCAGCAAAAGATTATTAGCATTACGACAATAACTTGAAATTATATTAACTAAGGCAATTTTATGTTAAGTCTTCCTTTAGAGAAAAACTTCAATTTTTTACAAGTTGTACTCAAATCATTTGCCAGACTACTAGAGCAGGTTGAATGAGGAGAGAAGCTGATAACAAAACAAAAATCATCAGGTAAGAAAATTCTTTTTCTGCTGCACTGCTTCTCTCCCCATTCAGAAGAAATAGAAAGTAGCAAGCAGAGATTCACACAAGCAGGGGAGGAAAGGATAAAGAATTTTTTTAATTAATACAGTAGAATAATTAGATGTCTCTTCCTTATAAAGCAAAAGCTTTGAACTTAAGGAATTATTTGGGAACCATACCAGGTAGCAACGTCCAAGAAAAGGATGCCTCTACAGAGGAATGTAAACCTCCTTTGTGAGTCTCCCTTAGATGAGGAATACTTTCTTCCCACAATGTCATTAGGGATGTAGCAGAAGGAACTTTGATTCCCTCCACGAATAGTTTCCCAGATGTTGAACATGCCAACTACTGCAGGATTCTAAAATCTTGCCTGCTGCAACTTTAAAGTCCTAAAACCCTAGCATTTCAGATGGAATGAGATGAACAGTGTACTATTGGTGTGTGTATGCATGAGATAGCTTTAAAATTCTGGGGATGCCCACTTATTCCACACCCCTTCCAAAGGTATGCTGAAGATTGGAAGTAAATGACAAAACTATTTCCAAGGAATGATGGAAAAAATAACTTACCTTGGGCAGAAAGATTTCTGCAGCCAATCTGATTGGTCTTGATTCCTGGGTTAATGATTTATTGCATTAAATTGAAAAAGTTCTTGATTTTGAACAACTTCTGGGTTAGAATTCTTTCCAACAGCCGACAAATTACGACAGGGCATGGATTGCGATAGTCTCCACAAATGACCATTGTGATGGGGCAAGGCCAGATGGCTACAGTAAAGTACTGAAAAACAGGTATGTTAGCCCCACGCTAAACAAATCCCTAGTACCCTGGTAAGCAAAAAGCTGTTGCTCCAGGTTAATCAAGGCACCTGGAGCCAATTAAGATCTTTCTAGAAAGCAGTAGAGATAGCTACTTTAATTAGAACACCTGCAGCTAATCAACGCAGGCTAATCAGGGCACCCGGGTTTAAAAAGGAGCTCACTCCAGTCAGGCAGAGAGGAGCCAGAGGAGAGGCAGTGCGTGTGAAGAGCCGAGAGCAAAAGGTGCAAGGAGCTGAGAGTGAGAGGGTATACTGCTGGAGGATTGAGGAGGACAAGCGTTATCAGACACCAGGAGGAAGGTCCTGTGGTGAGGATAAAGAAGGTGTTTGGAGGAGGCCATGGGGAAGTAGCCGAAGGGGTTGTAGCTGTCATGCAGCTGTTACAGGAGGCACTATAGACAGCTGCGATCCACAGGACCCTGGGCTGGAACCCAGAGTAGAGGGCGGGCCCGGGTTCCCCTCAAACCTCCCAACTCCTGATCAGACACAGGAGGAGCTGACCCAGACTGTGGGTTCCACAAGAGGGGAAGATAACTGAGGTGAACAAGTCTGCCAATAAGCGCAGGACCCACCAAGGTAGAGGAGGAACTTTGTCACACCATATATGGGACCCGAGCCTTGCTGTAACTACTATTGGCCACTGAAGAAGCTGGGTGCAGAGAGCACATCATAAGGAAGAGTCTTGTATAAAAACCAATACAGTTTAATTCACAAAAAGTTCATTTTGCCTATGTGAAACTGAGGAATTTGTTGGTTTGGGAAGAAAAATGTATCTAGGTTTCATTGGAATTATAGACTACTATCGTGGATTTGACAGTGAGAACTGAGGCCTTTTTACTTTCTTAGATAATTTCTCGAGTGTTTCCCAAAAGAGCCTCAGACCTGTATATCTGGACATGTGGAGTTTGGGACAATTGTTTCCTTATTCATGGGTATACACATGGCTTCCACATAGCCACTGAGCTAGGAGCTACTGGTCTTGTCACAAATCACATCAAGACTCAAGAAAAGATGTCAAGAAGTAATATTTTCTACAATGCTGCAAGGATTTGACTATATTGTGAACCTGAGACCTCTCACACTCAACACAAAGATCATTCTCACAGATCAGTGATTCAACCCACGGCCCACTTGCACCCAGTTGCACCATGTGACATCCTCAAGGGCCATACAGACAGACAGTATATATTTTATTTTATGTGGATGTGCCTCGCATAACACAGACCCACAATATGTGACCAACAATGGTAAATAGATTGAGAACCACTGTCCTAGATAAGCCACTTGCTTACCAACAAGTATCATTTCTTTACTAAGGACAGGGAATACATTTGGTCAGAATGGCCACAGTTGAGGTTTTGAAATTTCAGTATAGTGTCCTGGTATTTATGGTCTATGGGATCTTTTGGAACCAAGTCTCTTTTGAAGGTGTGATATGTCTTTCACTGGCAGAACTACTGCTGAGCCAATATAGAGTCCCAAAGCTTATGGCATTTTCTTGTGTTTTTATATAACATTTTAGTTTAAAATTTAGTTTTAACCAGAAATTCTAATTTGGGCCTGTGATAGCTTCAAAGGAGGAGACTAAGGGAAAAATTTCCTTATTTAATTTTGCTAAAAGGAGAAGGTATTTACTATTGAGTTATTTGGGTATCACTGACTCCCTGTCCTGATAGAGTCCAGAGGAGTTTTCATTCATTTATTAAGGAAAAGAGGTAGTATGCCTTTGATGGGTGTTTGTGTGTGCGTGTGCATGTGTTTACTTCTCATGGTTGTTTAAAGAAGAGAGCATACTATTCATCCTGTCTGGGGACAACACAGCCGAGGAAAAATACTAGAACAAATACTTGGATGTAGTATTTGCTAGATAGCCCTGGAAGCCCGAAAAGAAACCTATCTGCTCCCCAAGCTGACTAGAACTGTGCAACTACTTTTGAAGCAAACTAATCGCATGTGTAGCTTTCCTCAGCAAGTCAGGATCCATTTTGAACATAGGAAGGGATTTTGTACTTACTCTCTGTAAACCCATGAATGTGCTTCTGTTCATGGTACATACTACCTGAACGGCACCTTTTTATCTCTAAGTGAGACAAATAACCTGTGGTTCTGTAGGCATGGTGAATGGGCTGTTTAATATGAAACTCCAAAGAAACCTTAGGTAAGAATTTGGTGCGGGGCCTCAGCGTGACCTTGTCCTTAAAAAAATACTGTGAAAGGACAGTATGACATCAGGGCCTCTATTTCTCCAACTTGTTGCACCGATGAGATGGCTATCAGGAATGCTGTCTTCATTGACAAATGGAGCAGTGAGCAGGTAGACATCAGTTCAAACGGTGGTCTTGTGAGGTATTTAAGGATCAGATTCAAGTCCCATACCAGAGTAGGGGGTCAGATGAGAAGATAGAGGTTTCCAAACCCTCTGAGGAATCTTGCTGTGGTTGGATGGCCAAAGATGGAATAACTCTACTAGGAGTGGAAAGCCATGATGGCTGCCAATGGATTCTTATGGATCTCATCGATAGTCTCAGTTTTTTTGAGTTAGTATGTAGCCCAGTGTACCTGGTAGCAATGAGGTCATCAATGGAACATACCTGAGGTCACACCAGCTTACAAACCTCATCCATTTTCCAGAGTATATGCAGAGAGTAGATTGTTTCCTACTGTGTAATAGTAATCTTTTTACGTCCTCTGAGCAGATTGCCTCTAATCTGGGGTCCCATTGACCAATCACGCTTTGGTATGAAGCACTGAGAGACTGAGGTGAAGAATCTTCCTGCCTTCTGGAAAAGGAGATGAGGAGCACTGTGGTGTGATCGGGGAGCAAATGGCCAACTGAACAAGGTGACGAAATCACATTTCCCTGGGCCAGACTAAATCTATTGAGATGACTTTGGCTTTGTGGGGTTTCTTTCCTTGTTGTTTGTTTGTTTTTAGCACAACTTTAACTATCGGGGGAGTCAGTAGGAATGCGTACAGGAGAGTTGACAACCAATAAAGGTGAAAAGCATCCTGCCAGGGATTGGTGACTCAGTCTGCCCCTCGAGCAGAAGTGGGTACTTTTCTTGTGTAACTGTGTGGCAAGCAAGTCTATCTGAAGGGTGCCCTATTGACAGAATATGTAGTGGAATATGCTGGGGTTTATTTGCCACTTGTGGTCTTGGAAGAAATGCCTGCTGAGTGCATCTCTAGTCACATTCTGAATCACTGGGAGATAGGCTGCTGTGATGACAATCCAGCTGCATATTCACCTATTTCAAAGCTTGACAGCCTTGGTGGGAGGCATTACACATTTGTCATGAGTAAGAAGAAAAGTTGTGCAACAGAAACACTGGTAGCCAGATAGGGGAGGTTTCTGGAACTGAATGGTTGGACAACTACTAGGTATCTCATTAAACATTTCAATAAGTCTAAAATACAAGGGACAGTATTCACGATCATGAATATAGCTAAATGTAAAATAATTTAACGATCCATCACATTTTTGTTAATAGAATCCATTGTAGATACAACCCTCTTCAAAAGAAGCAGGTGCCTAAAGCAGGGTATAATTTAAGACCCTTGCTTGTTTTAACCTTCACTGGAAGCTTTTATAATTTAGAAGGTCTGTTAAGCACAAAATTTCTATCCTTATTTCTCTTCCACAAATGACTCCACCATACTGTACACAACCAAGACTTGTCTGGACTCTGGCCTCTTATCTACAATGATGTGATATACCGCCTCTCCAGTCAGTAACAGAGACCTGTTTGCTTATGGAGACCCTTGTGATGCTATTTTCCATCATCACTCTCCCCTGCCTGAGAATTCAGACTCACCAAGTACCTAGCACCACATATATATTTTCTTGAAGTGGGCTTGTGAGAGGAAAACTCTCAATCAGGTTGATAAAAGGTAACAGGAGCCCTATTAAGTGTGCTTGTTCACTGTAGAAAGAGCTGGGTGAGGCAAAAGAGCCAAGAAATAACGGTATCAGAAACACTTCCTCTTACACATATGTTTGTGCAATAAGATCACCACAAAGTTCTGTGATTTACTCACCATGTTTGTCATCCCATTCCCACCTTGTACGACCTGTTGCTGCCATCCAGAGTTGCTTCATAATCTGGATAAGAGAAGGCTACAAAGTAGACCATGATCTCTGACCAAGCAATAATTGACTGAGTTAAAGATAGATAACATTTTTCTTTTTTCCATTCCATGATCACCTACTGAGTTGACAGTGCAACAGATCAAGAAAAAAAACTGATTTCAGCTATGATTGTTCTTTCTAAGAGGGAAGTGGAAACTTCCTACACTCCACTCCACTCCTCCACATCTCTTCCATTTGATTGTCTCATCCAGGTGCATCTCTTTTAGATTGTCAGGACAGGAACTCACATTCGCTGTATGTCTGTACAGAGTCCAAGAAAATGAGGCCCCAACTTTCTTGGTGCTACTACAATATACATTTTTAATAAATAAATAAATAAATAAATAGATTTTTTTTTTCTTTATAAACAGCTCTCAAATTTGGATCACAAGAAAAATAATTGACAGTGACTTTGACAGTTAATTTCTGTGCTTAGACTACATGAAAATTTGTATTACAAGCACAAAAATAGATACCTTGGAAAGATCGGAGTTTCAGAATATACTAGAAACTCATGAATTCTAAGACGGAAGTGGATTAATTGAGCTCCAAAATCTCATCTCTGTTTGTCTGTGGCTATCTGCCAGATTACCATGAAGAAGCACCAATAAATTCTAGATTGTCATACAGTGGATGCAGAAACAATTTTGTGGTTTGGTTTTCAAGCAGAGCAATGTTTGGTGCTTATTTGTTTGTGGACTTATTAGTTAGTGATTATCTAACCTTAGTTTTAAAATTTCCTCCTTCTAAATTCAAATAAGTGTGCTGATGAAATATTTTCCAACATGTTTTTGCATCCTGAATACTTCACTAATTTTACAACTGGAACTAAGTTAAATTAGAGCCCCTAATTAGAGTGGGTAAGAAGCTATGTACAAAATTCTACAAATAGGCATACAGGGAAAAAATCATTGCTAAAGTACCAATAGCATAAAATCTAATTGGCCACTAGCTATTACTGTTCAGCTGCCAAGAGCAGTGTAACTTTTAGTAAATTTCATTTGCAACTGCTCACTTGAATATTGTTAAGAGTGAGCCAATCTTCAGTACCAGATAATTAAGAATAGGGCACTGAATAAGAACTACAAGCTGCCTGAATGTATAATAGCAGTGATTTCAGCCCATAGCATTAATCTTCTCAAGAAGAATGAACAGGTTTCAGTTATTCTTCTCAGGTGAAGAATTAAAACTTTCTTATCAACAATGTGATACAAAACTATTTATGTACACTATTTGGCATTATGATTTCCTTTATTTTTCCTCTATTTGAATGCTTCAAACTTTTGTTAATACAAAAAATCTGTTTATTAAGTCAGAACCTGATTAATGATGCACTGTATCCAGCTAAGTAGAATTAAATTAGTGTGTAATTGGAGCAGTGTTGTAGATTTACCAACTTTAATTAGGATGGCTTATTACAGATAATTTATATTATCATAATATAAAATAGAAAATAGAAGCACGATGAAGTTCATCAAAAGCTTAACATAAGATCAGGTGGACAACCTTACAGATTAGAAAGGCATATAAACTAATGCCTTGCCAAGTTCTTTAAGACTAGTAAATCATATTAGTTTAAGTCCTTTAAGAAGAGCAAATTGCTGATTAACCTTTTACTCTGGGTTTTCTAAGCAATTAGACTGTTTATACTAATTTACTGTAATAGACTTTTCTAACAGAAGTGGATAAATCTACAATGCTACTACAATTAAACACCAAATCAATTTAGCCTGAATACAATGCTGTAATCATACCAAAAACAGGGGAAGTCTATGTACACTTAAAGTTAAAAAACCAAAATCAAAAACACTTAAAACTGAAATTTATTGCAGACAACTTTCAAAGAATACATATTTTATTAGAGGCACCCAGAAAGGAGAAACATAATCTAAGCTGCAGCACACTGTGGCAGTATTTTTCAGTTTTCTCAATACTGCTGTGAGTGGTAACTACAGCCCAGAACCTTGGACACGAATGCCACGCTTCCATGAGTATACCACCATAATAATTATGTTCATAACCTTTCATGCTAATGACAGAGATAATAAGCTTACAGTGAATAATTCATGCATTGCCAGGTCTCACTATGATGTTCACTACTAATAGTTTATTTATAGCACAGGTTACACTGGAATATTTTACTGTACTTAATGGGGGCACACATGATCGACTGTATAAAATCACTTTCCAGAGATTGACTTATATAAAATTGACCTAATTTCGTAGTGTAGATATACCCTGTATGTTTTTCTGTATGGATTGGTTTGGGGTTTTTTAAGCAATATCAAGATATGAGTACATGCCCCACCTGTTTTTAGTACATGCTATCTTGATAAGTGTATAACATCTAAATATAATAGAATTAAAATACACCCAAATGACTATAACTGACCTACTTACCTAGGCTGCTAATACATTAAACATCTACAGTATGTTTCTATTACCAAATTCAAATCAGAACAATTTGTCAATTTGCAGTTGTCTCCAATTTTCTCTTATAATTTCCTTCACTACCCAGTCTGCATTTAGCTCAGCAAATTTGAGATGAATGCATTTTAATCCATTTTAAAATGATTGTTTCCACTGGAAAACTGCCATAACTTGTCTTATAACCAACACATATTACTACATCCTCTGTGTCAACACACAGCTGGATTACCCTTATTTCAATATCAATAATGTGCAAATCTCACAGCACTCTTTTTGCCTTCAACATTGGTTGGCTCAGAAAAAAATTTACCCTCTTTTGCAAAAGTTTTTCTAATATAGAAGTGAATTAAAAGTTTATCTTGCAGCAATATGGGTGAGAGCCAATACTGTTTCTCAACAGACATGAAAGGTTGGTGTAATTTTAATTACCAGAGATGGAAATGGGAGGGGGGAAAGTGGTCCTCAGAAGAAATCTGTAATGAAGAATCTCCCCATCATTACTGTAGCCATGTGCTGCTTCTATTGTCCATATATTGTTAGCAAAGTCCTTCAGTTAATACATTAACTCCACTTAATTATAAGACATATTGTCAAATCCACATTACAAAAGCCTTGCAAGAGTCACAGCTAGTTAACAATAAATGTGGACAAATAAAATTATCAAATATTTAGGGCCTGATCTCAACAAAATGAGACATGACTATTGCGGGCTTCACTGCAACCACAGACATTACTCTCCATTCTTTTTAATGAGAGAGTGTAGTGTTGACCTCTGAAGAATCCAGAAGTTGCCTGGTCTCTTTGGGAGGTCTCCCAGCCCAGGTAGACAGATTTGCACTAGTGGGGCTAGTACACCAAAAATAGTAATGTGGATGTTCTGGCTCGGGCTATCCAGCCTACCTGATCCCCTAGGCTTCAAAAGTCCCTGTCAGCATGTCCACATTGCTATTTTTAGCAGGCTAGCTCAAGCCTGTCTTCCGGGACTGGGAGACTCACTCCCAGTTGTGGTACAGACTTACCCTTTGATACTGTAGTAATGAGCATCATAAAAATCTTAAGCTGTTGTGACGATGCGGTTCTGGCGGGACCCAACTGAGAGTGCCAATTCAGGACCAATTGCTTAAATAGGTCAGTTACAGCCCAAGGCTGGGGCTTTTTCACCTCTAAGGCAAACCAAACCAGCCGGACAAAGAGGACTTTGGTTTCATCCCACTGGCTAACCACAACTCACACAAGCAATTCCCTTCGACTCTCCAGTCGTCCCACTTGTCCTGGGGATGAATGGTTATGAAAACCAACACCCCAATAAAAGAAAACGGTTCTCTCGATTCCAAAGAATCAAGCCCCAGACCCAGGTCAATATACACATCAGATCTTACCCACAAATCACGCTGTTGCCCATCCTTTAGAATCTAAAATCTAAAGGGCTATTCATAAAGGGAAAAAGGTAGAGATGAGAACTAGAATTGGTCAAATGGAATCAGTTACATACAGTAATGGCAAAGTTATTAGTTCAGGCTTGTAGCAGTGATGAAGTAAACTGCAGGTTTAAATCAAGTCTCTGGAGTGCATCCCACGCTGGGATGGGTCATCAGTCCTTTGTGCAGAGCTTCAGTTTGTTGCAAAGTCCCTCCAGAGGTAAGAATATCCTTGTCAAATATAATGGCTATTGTATTGTGCAACTCAAATTATATCTTGGAACAAGGATGATGAGATCAAATAACTACAGATTGGGGGGGGAAAAGTTAATATCACCAAAAGTAACAGAGCTGCAATGTATGTCAACCAAAAAACTAACCCATGGCTTTTTAGTGTGCTGCAATTATGAAGACTAGCGTTTTCATGGGATTGTTCAAATCTGATCACTATTTATAAAATCCCATATATTATACCAAATCTCAGAAAAGGTACAAGGGGACAAAAACAAGATTATAACAGACACATTTGTCAAAATTGCACTAAAGAATTTCACACAATTCAAGGGAAACATAAGTTAGAAAAATTGACTTTTCCATTCCTTTTACCTAGAGCTACGAAGATTTTTATTTGACTCTTGGTATGTTCATATTCCATATGAGTTTCACATGCATTTTCCAACTCTGTCGATCTGTTTTTTTGGAATTGATATAAAATATTTTTTAGGACAATGTTTGTGTATTGTTTCTATTCTGCCTGGTAAGGATAATGTAGAACATTCCACCCATTTAAATCTTACTGGAAATTACTCAAAGCAATTATTTGTTTTAAAATTACTCTTAGATCTGGCACTTTTAACTAAGTATATTCATTCATATACATTGAGCCCAGTACCAAGATGTGCCGTGATCTGCTCTGCCTTCCCACAAGACCTAGCGACAGAATGTGCTGGACTGTGGGATAGGTACTCACAGTAAACTGCTCACACTGTCGATGCTAGTGCCCCAAGTGTGGACACGCTCTGATGACAGAGGGAATAAGTGTGAACTTGCAATACCAATTTTTATTATAAAGCTTTTTCAGTGTTGACATAAAACTTTTGTTAACAAAACTCTGAAGTGTAGACAAGGCCTTAGGTTTTGCAGGACCAAGCACTATTTAATATTATTGCTTAAGTTCACATTTATTTTATATTAGTGCCCAGGGACCCCAATTAAGAAGGGTTCCCTTTTTGCTAGGCCTTGTAAAAAGTACACACAGAGACCTAGTCCCAGTTTTGAAGAGTTTACAAACTAAGAAGACAAGTGAAGAGCAGGAATACAATCAAATTCCTTATCTAGTTTAAAAAAGAACTAGGTAAGTTCATGAGGGATAGGTCCATCAATGGATATTAGGGACAGGGATGGTGTCCCTAGCCTCTGTTTGCCAGAAGCTGGGAATTGGCAATGGGATGGATCACTTGATGATTACCTGTTCTGTTAATTCCCTGTGGGGTACCTGGCATTGGTCACTGTCAGAAGACAGAGTACTGGGAAGATGGACCTTTGGTCTGACCCAGTATGTCCGTTCTTTCAAATTGGTTGAACTGGTTAAAAATATACCCTTGACTTTTTTTTTTTTGTATCATCATATATACTTCCTGTAATCCATAAATCATACTGCTTTACTGTATGCCCTAATTTTTTGTACTTTTGCTGTTTACGTAATAACACTTGCACAACAATTGTTTAGCTTTAGTACAAAATGTAGTAATACATTTATGCTTGAATATATACAGTAAAATAAAAAACGTTACCTGTGGACTAAGTGGACAGATTACAGTTATAGTGAGAATATTAATGCTCAATTTCCTTTCATTCATTTAAAATTCCCAGGTCTAAATTCATTTAATTAAATGTAAGAATGTACCACATACAGAGATGACCCATACGCAATGAGAGGTCTGTCCAAATAAAAAAAAAATTTTTTTAAAGGAGTTCATCATGAAGGTCATCTTTAGACTTTTCATTTAAATTTGTATAAAAATCTGTGGAAAACAAATGTGCAAATACTTTCAACTTCAGTTTGAAGCGTGTTTCCAATTCCTTTGTTTCAGAGCTATTCACAGAACCCCTGAAGTTCAAAAAGATTCATGTTAAAATAAATCCAACTTCCCCATGATTTGACTCTCACTGTGAATATACGGACATCATCTGCATTTAACAGTTTACTGCATGTTCACATAGGATTTGCTGGTTCCATGGAATTAGAAGTAGGATTTATATTACACAAGCACTTGAAGTTATGTGAGCAGACAGAGACTTAATAGTAAGAACAGAGACTTGAAAAAGTTTCCCTCTTTCAAATGACTGCTTCCCAATATAACTGCAGCGTGTTCTTATACCTCCCCACTCTTTCCTGTATATTAATCTTTTGACATCTCCCAGTCCACAATTTCAGCAACTTTTCTGAATACATTATAGATGCACACTACTTTATCCATTACAACTGAAAAGCTTTTTATTTTCAAAGGTACATTAAGTAGACATGATGCTTGCTAACAATCTTCAAAACACTATAAAAATGGTAGTGAAGGACATGCCAGTGTTAAAAACGTGATGCTTTGAACACAGAAGTTTTGACAAGAAACACAGATATCCAGAGTGTGCTCGGTTTTCACTGGGTTACAACAAAAGTATTCCATAAACACATTGTGACTGTACTCTTAGCCCTACCCCATCAACTACTGTATCTCCATTATCTGTTTTACTATCCACATACTTAGGCTCCAGTTGGTCTCTAAATAAATCATCCTCCCATAAGTAAGAGAAACGGTTTGCATTCTTAAATTATGAAATTTAGATCAGTTTTCTGGCACTTTAAATCAGTGTAACTAATGGACCAATTCCCAATCAATTTAATGCATGTAATTTAAGAAACGCATGTGTGTTTTTTCAATGCAAGGCTAACAAACGAGTTTTTCAATGACTTCACCACGAATACTATAGGAATTTAAGCAAGATTAGAAAATAAAAGTAAAAACAACTGAACTTTTGGGAAATCTTGCTTATGAGCAGAGATAGAGAAGGTCAAAACGCTACACTTCAAAGAGATCCAAATAAACCATCAACCTTTCCAGTTATATGAAAGTAGGTCAGTTTTCCATTGTTTAGTCTTTCAACATTTTGATATATGGTGGTGGTTTTTGCAAAAGTTTAGGAACTTAACTGATTTCTCTCTGAAGTTTAAACACATATTACAGAACTCACCACAAATTCAAACACTCTAGAGAGTTTTTAAAGAGATTTCCTGAATGGACATGATAAGCCTCAAATCTCAAAGTTCAAGAAAAGATGGTTACTCATCTTTGTAACTGTTGTTCTTCGAGATGTGTTGCTCATATCCATTCCAGTTAAGTGCACGCGTGCTGCGTGCACGTTCGTCGGAAGATTTTTACCCTAGCAACACTCGGTGGGTCGGCTGGGTGCCCCCTGGAGTGGCGCTGCTATGGCGCCGGATATATACCCCTGCCGACCCAGCCACCCATTCATTCTTCTCTTGGCCTGGCAAACTCTGAACAGAGGGGAAGGAGGGTGGGTTTGGAATGGATATAATACAACACATCCAACAGAACAGACAGTTTAAAAGGTGAAGTAAATCCCTCTTTTACTTCTTCGAGTGCTTGCTCAATATCATCCATTATATAATCCAAACCATATGATAAGGCAGGATGGAGGTGGTGGACATTGATAGGTCAGAATGTAAATACTGCTGCCAGAGGCTGCAGATACTTTGACTGTTGAACCAGAGCATAATGCCGAAGCAAGGGTATGGACCGAGGACGCATAGGAGCTGCACGATAGATCTCGTGGGTAGGTACTATGAGCCAGCAGGCGACAGGTGAAGCCTAAGAGCCCTGGTAGAAGCATGGGTGATGTGGCTGGGGAAGATGTGAGCCAATCATAACAAGTGCGGGTCACGGTCAATCATATAGAATGAGATCTTCTGAAAAGGAAACAGTCCAGGCCCTTCCTTAAGGTCTGCTACTGCGACCGAGAGTTGGGGCGTTTTAAACGAATGGTTTGATCCGCCTCAATATATAACTCGCCGAGCGCTCTACCACATTACCAGGGAGTGCGAACTAATTGTCCCTCATATGACGTAAGTAGTGGTACATGAAAAGCAAAACCACCTTACGGGAGAAAGACGTGTGGTGTATAACTGCAATATTATTGTGAACAGATGTACGGCGGAAACCATCGTAAGAGCCCTGAGCTCAGAGACTTGTCTGTCTGCTAGTAAGGCTACGAAGAAGACTGTCTTCAAGACAAGTAAGCAGCGAGCAGGTCGCTAACGAACTCGAATGGGGAGACATAAGTCTGGTTAAAACCAGGGTTGAGGTCTAGGGTTGGGGGCTGGTGGCGTAGCCTGAGAGGGTAAGCCAGCAAGCTCCTTTGATGGAACCTCCCGCGCAAACCCAGACGCTGTCGACGCAACCCACGCGCAACGCACCACCTTCGCCCTGGGCTCGGACAGTAGACGCATCGGCTTCCAGCCCCATGGGACCCTCGAGCGACGACAACCGCTTCAGCGCCCTGCACTGTTTATATGGCCAGAGGTAAGTCCAAAAATAGAGGCGATCGAGACAACTACAGCAGGAGTAAGAATCAACGTTTCGCCCCTGTACGCGAGGCTTCACCTTGGCCAGGTACTGTTGACCCAGGTGAAGGTCTTCCTGGCTACCTCCGATTTAGTCACGCAATGCAGCCACACGTGGAGGTGAAGAGACTGCAGGTCCGCAGGTGGCGAAGCCTGCCTGTCCGGAGTTTATGAGGTCTGGGTGGAGTGGCAGGGTAATTGGGTTGGCTATTGACAGGTTGAGCAATGTGGTGTATCAGTGCTGCCTAGACCACGCTGGAGTGATCATGATGATGCGCGCCCTGCCCCTGCGAAGTTTGAGCAGGACCCAGTGAGCCAGGGGGAACAGTGGGAAGGCATAAAGGAGTTGGCCGTTCCACAGCATGAGGAAAGCGTCCAAGATCAATCCCGGGGAGAGATCTTGGAAGAAGCAGAACCTCAGACATTTCTTGTTCTCACGGTAAGCGAACAGGTCTATGTGGGGAAAAATCCCCACTTCTGGCAACAGAATGAATCACATCGGGCAGAGCGACCACTCGTGAGACAGGAAAGACCTGCTGAGTCGAAGCGGCAAGGCGTTCCGAACGCCTGGGAGAAAGGACGCTACCAGATTTATTGAGTGGGCTATGCAAAAAGTCCCAGAGATGGATGGCCTCCTGACAAAAGGAGGAGGACCATGTCCCTCCCTGGTTGTTTATGTAGCACATGGCCGTTGTGTTGGCTGTAAACACTGAAACACCACGGCATCGCAGCTATTGCTGGAACCCCTGGCACGCCAGGCGCACTGCTCTCATTTTTGGACATTGATGTGGAACGCCAGCTCCTGAGAAGACCAAAGGCCTTAAGCTCGAAGGTGACCGAGGTGAGCACCCGAGCCGAGAGATGACGCATCCGTCGTCAGGGACAGTGAGGGCTGGGGCAAATGGAATGGCATCCCTGCCCACACCAGGGAGAGAGTTAGCCACCATTCTAGGGAGCCTAGGGTGCTCGAGGGAATGGTGACTATTGTGACCATTGGGTCCCTGTCCGGGCAGTACGCCGATTTGAGCCAAACTTGGAGAGGACAGAGGCGGAGCTTGGAGTGTTTGATTACAAACTTGCAGGCAGCCATGGGACCCAGGAGACCGAGACAAGTGCGAGCTGAGGTCGTTGGGAAAGTCTGCAGACCTCGGATGACTGTTGCCACCGCCTGAAACCGCGGCTGTGGTAAGCAGGCTCCGGCTAGGTCGGAGTCCAGGATAGCTCCTAGGAAGTCTAACCTCTGCGTGGGAACCAGAGTGGATGTTTCCATAGTGATCATCAGGCCTAGACATGTGAATAGGTCCTTGACAATGCCCACCTGCTGAGTGACTTATGTCACGGAGTCTCCTCGGATAAGCCAATCGTCCAGATACGGAAGACGCATATCCGACATCGTCGGAGGTGGGTGGCGACTACGGCCATACACTTGGGTTAATGCCCGGGGCTGTAGAAAGGCCAAACAGCAGGACCGTAAACTGGAAGTACCGACGGTTGGCTAGAAAGCGGAGGTATCTCCTGTGTGCGGAGGGAAGATGGCGATGTGAAAGTACGCGTCCTTCATATCGAGGGTGGCATACCAGTCTCCAGGATCCAAGGATGGGATAATGGTTCCCAGGGATACCATGCGGAACTTCAACCTTATCATAAACTGGTTGAGTCCTCGTAGGTCTAGGATAGGTCTGAGACCTCCGTACGAGTTGGGGATTAGGGAATAACGGGAGTAAAACCCTTGCCCCTTTCGTCCATCGGCGTCTGCACCTCTTGTAAGAGGAATTGCTCTTGAGAGGAGTCCCTGAAGAGGGACAGGGTTGGAACAAATTGGAGGTGGTACCATACTCACCATGTGTAGGAGCCAGCGAACTGAAGTTAACTGGGACCACGCCAAGAGGAAGTAGGAGTGGGATCCCCGCCTGTAACTGGTACGCCGCCTCGGGCGCACCTTCGAAAGTTCGTCTTTGGTCCCGGTGGTGATTGCGAGGGACCTCGATCTTGGCCCTCTAGGGGTCCTGACGGTCGTCTGCGACCACCTCGGCCGCGCCGTCTGCCAAAGTCCTGTCTGTGGCTAGGCACAGAGTACTGGCGGTGTGGCTGGGGACGGAAAGGCCTGGTTAGGTCGTCGGCGGTATGCACGCCGAGAGAGCGCATTAGGACCCTGTTGCCCTTCAGGCTTTGCAGCCTGGGGTTGACTTGCGCAAAGAGGCCTTTACCATCAAATGGTAAGTCGTGAATGGTATACTGCGCTCCGGCCGGAGGTTTGAAACCTGAGAAGCCATGAGATGCTCCTCTGTAACAAGGCCTGGAGGGAAGCTCTGGCCACCTTTTTCCCTTCCTCCAAGAGGGCAGTGAACTCTTGGGGAGTCTTGATGGAGAAGCTCCATAAACTTATCCACCCATCCACCCAGGTGTTATAATATAGGGGCTAAGCAAGGCTTGTTGATTTGCCACGCAGAGCTATAAGGCCCCTGCAGAGTACACCTTGCGGCTGAGTAGGGTCATTCGCCTAGCCTCCTTCGATTTCGGGGCTGGCGCCTGCTGGCCATGCCGTTCCCTTTCCTTAATGGACTGAACGACTAGTGAGCAGGGAGGAGGACGGACATACAAGTAGTCGTACCCTCCATAGAGTATCATAGAGGCTGGGGACGGCATTCGCCTGGATGGTCCGAAAACGGGTAGGGCCCTCTAGTGGGGCAACCGCCGATAGAATGTCCACTACCGGGTCCCCTACCTCCGGGACCTCCTGCACCTGGAGGTCCACATTGAGTGCTACCCTCCTTAGGAGGTCCTGATGGGCTCTCAGGTTGTTGGTGGGCACATCAGATCGCGGTCCTGAGCATAAGAGCTGTCCGCGTGGGAAGACACTGATGCGTGTCCGGATGGCCATGGAGGTGCTGAAAAATCATGGGCAGAGTCTCTGACTCTATCGGACCTTGCCCAACTCGGCACCGGGGACCGGTACCGGAAGGCGTACCGGTACCTGGAACGAGATCCGGACCTGCGACCAGAGCGGTGCCGGGAGGTCGACCGAGATCTCGAGGTCGGGAGTGGCTATACGGGAGTCACGGTGCCTGTAGCGGTGCCGGGAGCTGGAACGGTGCCGAGATTAGCGGGTCGGTGAACGGGACACCGACCGGTGCGGCGAGTGCGACCGGTACCGAGGAGAACAGCATCGGGACTGCAAGTGGCGTCGGGGAGGGAGTGCCGACGGGACCTGGAGCGTCTGCGGGACCGTGATCATGAACGGTGCCGCTCTGCTGTGCCGACAGAGGATGGTCGTATCAAGGGAGGCTTGCCAAGAGACTGTATTACCCGCACCGGCGGTGCGGGGGTTCAGGCAGCATCACTCTGTCATGGCAATGAGATCCCTCGCCGTTGGGAATGTCTCCGGCGTGGGAGGAACAGTAAGCTCAACCACAGTGCATACCGGGGAGCTGTCAGGCACCGGATTCGACGGCCCTCGTGGGACCGGATCGACGGATGCAGCTGACGTCGTCAGTGCTCGGCAGGTGTCGGTGGGCGATCCGACTTAGACAGCTCTCTGGCTGCGGTGCAGTTTGCACGGAAGCAGCAGGAGCAGGGAAGCTCAACCACGGTGTGTGCCGGGGAGCAGTCAGGCACTGGATTCGACGGGCTTGTGGGACCGGGATCGACGGTGCCAACGTCGTCGTGCCTTGCAGGTGTCGGTGCCAGGTGATCCGACTTAGACGAGCTCTCTGGCTGCGGTGCAGTTGGCACGGAAGCAGCAGGAGCAGGAAGCTCAACCACGGCGCGTGCCGGGGAGCTGTCAGGCACTGGATTCGACGGCCCGTGGGAATCGACGGGTGCCGGACGTCATCGGTGCCTCTGGCAGGTGTGGTGGGCGATCCGACTTAGACAGGCTCTCTGGCTGTGGTGCCGTTGGCACGGAAGCACCAGGAGTAGGAAGCTCAACCATGGCGCGTGCCGGGGAGCTGTCAGGCACTGGCAGGAGGAGTCGTGGGCTCTCTCGACCTCGGAGAGAGGGAGCGGTGCCGAGTCGACTTCGGTGCCGGGGATGGCCGGTGTCGAGAGGCCTTGGCAGTGCTGGCGGGGTCCGGTGCCGGGGAGGCAATTCTGCCCTCTGAGTGACCAGCGCTCGGCGCCGAAGGTGGAGGGTAAGTGAAAGTCCCGCTCCATTTTGTTCTCGGCTTAGAAACCTTGCAAATGGGGCACTTAGCTGTGAAGTGTGATTCCCTGAGGCACCTCAAACAGGAGTCGTGCGGATTTCCTGTCGGCATCGGCTTGTGGAAGGCTGAGCATGGTTTAAAAACCAGTGACCCGGGCATGGGCTCCGGCACCAGTTGCGGGGAAGGGGCTACTCCCCGAATCCCGCCAACTATTACTAAAATAACTATGCTAGTAAAGAAAAAACGTATAAGTATATAAATATATATATATATATATATAAAAGGATTATAAACTATATACACGAGAACTACGAGTAGCTAGGGAAGTGGAGGTCAGCTAAGCCACGCTCCACTGTTCCAACGACCGACACGGGCGGTAAGAAGGAACTGAAGGGTGGCTGGGTCGGCAGGGGTATATATCCGGCGTCATAGCAGCGCCACTCCAGGGGGCACCCAGCCGACCCACCGAGTGTTGCTAGGGTAAAAATCTTCCGATGAACGTGCACGCAACACGCGCACACCTAACTGGAATGGATATGAGGAAGCACTCGAAGAAGAATCAAATTTCTAAAAGGTTTAAAAATAATAGGCCAGATCCTTGAACCCCACCCCCACCCCATTCCCTTGGGAATTCCTAAGCCCGAACAGCAGGCTCTGCAACAGCCCTTTCTCCCCATTTCACTCTCCCACAGTCATATTTTGGGGGACTTAGCTAAAGTTCTATATGCTCTAGTGATCCCCTGTTAAAGCAATGATTTGCTGGGTTGTTGTGGCCAGTGGAATGTAGAGTCTCTCTCCTAAGGCTGCTATAAGTTCCTTTGGGACAAAACTGACCCCTGACTATCTTAGGGAAGCACTAAAGTGCGTTTGAACCTCCTTTTCACTCACTCCCTGAAGTCTTGTGAAAAACAGAGCCTGGTCAAATCAAAGGAGCTGATCCATGTAGGCAGTCAATAATTATGTCATAACCACATAATCCTGTTTAATGGAAAACATTGCTTTTGAACAACAATGCAAGGTAAAACAGACCAAACCAAAAAGAGGCTAAAAACCCACAAAACAGAAGATCTTGGGCTACAAAAAACATAAAAACACAACACTGCTACCCCACAAACCCACTACAATTGGATCAGATGGCCTTCTGCCCTCATTCCCCCGTCTTCCCCATTTAATGAGGAAATGATTCTAAAACCCATCTCAGAGAGGGAAAAGGGTAATGTCTGCAACGCATGTAGGTCATTTTCAGGGACCTTCACGCTTAATTTTAAGAAGGCTACATGGAGAGGGCAGACGGTGAAAGATAAATAGTACCTCTATTCAAGTCAGTCAACAGCACATATTGGCTGACTTGAGGATCCACAAAGCAGGTCAATATACCAGTGATGTGTATACCATAAGGAAGAGTAATCTGTCTACCTATTAGGAAGTAAGAGGTGGATTTTAATTTACCCAAAATAAGAGGGCAATTTTATCAGACAAAAAGGTAAAGTAGTTTGAAGTAAAATACCTAACAACATGTTAAAAGTTATAAGATACTCTGCATAGCCACAGTCTAGGTGGAACAGAAAGATTTGTACTTTTTGCTTGCCTAAACTGGGCTCCAATAGTGTGCATCTAGTATTCCAAATTACTTTGCATCCTGTGTGCCAAAAAATTTTTAAATGTTGTCGTTCCATTACAGATCTGCTAATATCCACGCCCCACAAATTTTGGGAGGGACAAATCAGGAGTAATTTGTATGTACTGCTTCTACTCATACCAAGAAAATGTTGATTCATGTACCACCGCTTTTTAATTTTGCAAGCAACAATCAATGTGACATTTAGGTACTGTAAGCAAACTTTTAAAAATGAACGATATAGGTAACCTGCAATACTATTAAGGCTATTTAAGAACAGCTGTGCTGTGGTTGCCATGACACATGATGTGACTGAAATCTCTGATGAAATACACTGGTCATACAGCATGTTCCACAGTAAAGGACGTTTTATTTAAATTGCTTGAGAATTAAAATCCTCTTTACTCCTGTAGTCAACACTGGTCAAAACAAAAACAAAAACTGAACCTAGCCAAGCCAAACAAATGTATCCTACATTCTTCTCCAGAGGCTGTTACACAACCACTTTTCAAATCCAGGAACCAATAAGGACATTGCAGCCTCTCTTATCTTCTGCATCAAGGTGCCACAGAAAGTGAAAAGTCGTTTCTGAGGTTGCCAGAACCAATGTAACTAACACCTTAAACTGCAGGATGGAGAGCCACCAGAAGCTGACTGAAAGCCACATTCAGAAATTACATTAGTATGTTTCTTTAGTAGCAAGTTCCACATAATAATCAAAGTATACTATAATATTACCGACAGCAGCCAGTTATCACTTACTTCCTCTAGATTTGTGTTTTCTCTTTTTAATCTTCTCATAAAACGTTATCAGTACACAGAGGCTCCATAATTAACAGATGGGCATTACTATCCGCTAGGATAGGTGCTCAAGTCCTGTAAAGATACTTAATGTCTTCAAATCCCAATATAGTAGTTATTTTCCAAGAGTGCAGTGATGAACTCTTCACTGTGTATTCAATTGTTTATTCTTAAGAAATAAAAGCTTCTTATATATACACATCAACCATAACCAACATGAGTTTCAGACACAGAAGTTCAACATTTCAGAGTTTAACAATACCACCACAGCCACGCAGACAGATTGATGGACAGTGCTTTTTCTTACCCCCAGCTGTTTCAAGTTTAAGGATCATTTCAAATTCTCGCATACAGAGCGAATAAAAATGGTGACACACTTTGGCAGTGATGATAGGGAGGGTAGCACACAGTGAGCAAACTGAGGAATGAACTGGCTCATCTTTTAGTCCTCTTAAATGTAGAGAATTTGGATTGTGATTTACAGTGTCAGGAGAGAAGGTCATCTCTCTCTCTCTGGCATGAGATATTGGACTGAAAAGGTGGCTACAGCTTATCTATAGAACAAAATAAGGAAAACTGCACAGATAAAATGGCAACCAATAATCAAGATTGAAATAGTGAGCTAAAGCCATACAACCCACATTTGGATTGGCTATAATTAGCAAGTCTTCTCATTGAGGCCTGTTTTACGATACAGCTCAGACACGGCTGCATGAAGGGCAGAAGAAAACCCCTTTCCTAGCACTATCACCACAAATCCAGAATATTCTACAAATCATTTTAGAACAGCAGCCTTCCTTTTATTCATCAGAGTTGTATCAGGCAATACCAGTGACCTTTACTGTTAGCTGCTTCTGAGAACAATTTAAAAGTTCACATATATCAAGAACCAGACTGTGTGTGTAAGGTACTGACCCACATAATGAGTGGTTCAGAACTCCACCATACAAGTGGCAGCTAGAAGGATTGTGCTTCAAAGCAGCTTAAATTTCTCCTTTGTGCTCCCAAGCATGCAGAGATAGTGCTTCCAGTGCACTGACAGCACAAAGAGGCTCCACCCCAGTAACGTAGGCACAGAGTAAACACAGGTAAACAGTTTACCCACTTCTCATTTAGGCAATATGGAGTTTAGGTTCGGTTAGAATTGGGTAAACTAACCTCTTTCTTTCTTTTTTTTTTTTTAAAAAACACTTCACCACAACTCTTGAGGATTGACACATCAATACAAATTTTCAACATTTAGAGGACTAAAGGAAATCCAATCTGCTAGCTGAGTGCTGTACTGTGAGCAAAGTAACTGCAAACATTTCTGAGGTAGGCTCCCTACACTCTTCCCAATTTGTGTGGAAATTCAAGAGGTCACTTTATAAGCCCCATATGATCTTATCCCAAATGAGCATGTAATTGATCAAGGTGAGCCTGGAAAGTTAGTGTCTTCATTTTTTCTGAAGCAACTGCAGAAATCTAAAATATTTAACAGGTTTCTGCTTTCCAAGTTGTTCTCTTTAATAACTACATTCTTCAGTTTAATACTAATTTGAAAGTCAACCCAAAGATTACCTCATTTTTTATTCTACAGAAATCAATATTTTAAGATATTTACATACACAATGCTTACTTGCAAACAAAATGCTCCTCAAGATGAACACATAGTGTTAAATCTCCTCACAGTACAATTAAATGTTCCTCACTATGATCAAAGTTCATCCAGCTGAACTAAGATGTTTAAAACAACTTCAAGTACTCGGAAAGAAATCATGACATAATATGGTACATTTAAATATAAAAGGTTACATCATATTGCGATTTTGGGGGTTTACCTCAAAAATAAAATCTCTGCATGTGCTTCATACCCATTTATACTCCTGCAGAAATTCAGCATCACTGCAGCCCAGCAGAAAAATGACCCCCACTGCAGATTTTCTTTGCTTCCTTGAAGAAAATGGTTTCTCCAGGGAAGCAAAGAGAAGCTGCACCAGTACTCACTTACCCCCTCCCTGGCAGCTCAGACACATCTGTTAGGGCAGTTGGGGGAGAAGTAAATCACTGGGGTGAGGGGATTTTAGGGATGCCCCAGTCTCTCAGGGACATTAGTCCCAGCTGGAGGGGGTGGGGGGAAGAGAAGGAGGACAGAGATACAGTGTAATAGTTAAACCTAGGCAAGTAAAGATAAACAGATTATTTCTGCCCCAAGATTGCTAAACACTGGTTTATTTACCATACTGCAAACTGCTTCCACTTGTACGGAAGTTTATGTCATTCCAGTAAATTGCTTTTGAAATGTTAAGAGCACCACCCGTTCCAAGACATGACACCTAAAGATCTCTATCCTGCCAGCAGCTACAGCTGTTAAGGAGAGAGCCATAATGGTATCAAACATGAAGAAAGAAAAACGTTCAGTGTTGAGGCATTGAGCCCAGAAACACATTTCAAAAAGCACTAGCACCAGAGCACTGAGTCGCAGAGTACTGAAACATCCCTTAGAACTTTGGCAATGAAGCACACAAAATCAACCACTGATGGGGTGAGAAATATAAATTAGAATTAATATACTGAGAAAATACTGATGTTGAATCATTATGGTAATGCCAAGGCACTACCACGCAGAATGCGTCAAGAACCAAAGAGCAGATACCAAGACACCAAAACTAGCTGTGCTGAAAAAAGGACAGTGAAGCACAATTGTTGAATGTCAAAAACTATTGGAGAAAAGTACCTAAAAAAAAAAAAAAAAAGGAAAAACAAAAACATTAACAATTGGGAGTTTCATCAGTCTCACAATAAGGAGCTAAAACCCAGGAATGAGAATCCTGAACAAATGGTATCTTTAAAAAATTATCTTATTCATCACATTTGAAGTACGATGCTCTGAAACAAATTTTTTATATGAAATCTATCACGACTACTGTACATTACACATTTAAAAGCATACGCTACACAGCCACTGCTCCAATTTGACAATATTGCTAGATCTTGATTGTCGAACACCCCGTCTATATTCATTCTCGCTGACTAAAACATGAGAATGTGATGTGTTGCTTCATAACAGTCAGAAAATAAAGCTACAGTAAGAAACTTAAGTGAGCAGGACCCATCCAATAAACATGTGAGAACTCCTTTGGGAATGTATCTGGGGTTCATGCTTCTTTCAATGGCCAAGACTGGATATGTTGTATAGGTATTGTGGCAAATTGCCGGTACTGTTCTCTGGGTCTCGCGCTTTCTCTTCTCTGGAGTAGGTTCAGGGCGATATTGCCTGCCTCTGAACCAGTTCTTAATCACTCCCCTAGTGTCCTTGGAGGAGGGGAGTGGAGAGGGAGGGACCTGGGCCCGCCCTCTACTCCAGGTCCCAACCCAGGGGCCCTGGGGTTGTGGTGAACCACTTGACTAGCGGTTTCTTCCCCTGGGTTACTTCCCTCTCATACCCGTCAGCTTGTGAAGGGCTTCTCGCCTCTCTTCTATACAAGCCTGGTGCCCCTTACCTAGGGTTTCTGTTGGGCTTCCCAATCCACCGCAGCACTCCTCCAAACCTTCTATTTCTCTCTGGACAAACTCTTCTCTTCTGCAATCTGCACTCTACTCCAATCCAACCTTTCTCCTTCAACTACCACACCCTGTCTGACTGAAGCAGGGGTTTATATCCCATGACTGGAGTCAGGTGCTCTAACTGGAGTCAGGTGTTCTAGTTAATCTAAAGCAAACCTTCCTCCCTTGGCAGGGAATAAGGCCCCCTGCTAACACTCTTATGCTGCCCTCTGGCCATGCTGTATCACAGTATTGATTTCTAGAGAGGAAGGGGTTGGGCTTCTACCTCTCTAAAGACTATCCACACCATTCTTCCTTTCAACCAAAAAGCTGGAGGACTTAACATGAACCACATCCTTTCTCCATACAGGATGGCGGTCATAAACAACGGGAGAGAAAAACAAATGAAAAGGTATATCCTGAATCAGTTATTTAGGTCACCTTAATTTATAATTTTCATTTCAATTGGGGGGGGTGTTAAACACATTTCATTCTTAGTTCTTTCACAGGTCATAAAAATTATTCAAAAGTTATATAGATATTTTAGCTCCTTTCTTTTAATGTAAGTGAGAGAATGTTACTTTGGAAAAATCCTACAAAAAGCTGCAAAACAAAATGTGCCCAGGGAAACTATTACTCCTATTATCTACTGGTGAATCCCAGCACCCCAGTACACAGAGAAGAAAAAGAAGTGTCCTGCAAAATACATTTCTATTCTGATTAAGACAAATCATCAAAAACCTTTTTGTCCTTCCAACAGGATATTTTAGAATCTTACATCTTATAAATACACTTTTGATCAACAATACATATTTATTGGAAGTAAATAGCCCAGGCTTGTATTTTGAAGGCCAGTCTGTGAACAGAAACATGGCGCATGGCCCAGTAGAATACTTCATATGAGTAGTAACCCAGGTTTGAAGCACAACCTACACAGATTCCCCGGAAGATCACAGGCAGATAATCTTAGGTAGATCTTATAAAACAGTGAACAACAGTGAAATTACAAACATTTTCATTTTGTACATTCCAAAATAAATATTTGGGTTTTTTTTTTTTTAGAAATTTCTCAAACATTTTTTAAATATATTTTTCCCATTTAGAAATCTGTATTCCCCTCCATTTCTTTCCCTTCCTCCCTTTTTGTCCTGAGTGCAATAAAATTAATGATGCAGGTTTAGAGGGTGAGGGTCACAGAGGAATAAATAAAGGAATAAATAAATAAATAAATAAATAATGGGTCCATTTCCTAGACACTACTGTGCTAATAAGCGATGGTCACATAACCACCACCCTACACCGGAAACCCACTGACCGCTATACTTACCTACATGCCTCCAGCTTCCATCCAGGACAAACCACACGATCCATTGTCTCCAGTCAAGCTCTAAGATACAACCATATTTGCTCCAATCCCTCAGACAGAGATAAACACCTACAAGATCTCTATCAAGCATTCTTAGAACTACAATACCCACCTGCTGAAGTGAAAAAACAGATTAAAGAGCCAGAAGAGTACCCAGAAGCTACCTACTACAGGACAGGCCCAACAAAGAAAGTAACAGAACGCTACTAGCCATCCCTACAGCCCCCAACTAAAACCTTTCCATCAAAGATCTACAACCTATCCTTAAAGATGATCCTTTACTCTCACAGATCCTGGGAGACAGGCCAGTCCTCGCTTACAGACAGTCCCCCAACCTGAAGCAAATACTCACCAGCAACGGCACACCATACAACAAACACTAACCCAGAAACCTATCCTTGCAACAAAGCCCAGTGACAGCTCTGTTCACATATCTATTCAAGTGACACCATCATAGGACCTAATCACATGAGCCCGATGTAAGTGCTCACATACACAGTGCTAAGTTGGCGGGAGAGCTTCTCCCATGAGCACAGAGTATCTTCACCGGACACGCTTCAGCACTATATGTCCAGACATGGCAAAACAATAGAGAAAACAATACCACACAGCAATACCTCAGAGAAGTCTGTGCCAAAAAATTGAAAATTTGCAGAAAAGGGGGGGGGCAGTGGCACGTGAGCCTTCATGACTCCTTGTATGCCTTGCCTCTGTTTGAGGGGCAATGCTTCCCTCAGACTACGCCCATGGGCCTCCCCAGCCCCACCCCCACTCCTGCACAGCTCCCTATCATTTTCTAAAGGGAAGCAAAGAAATTCTGCGCAGGGATATGAAATCTGCGGGCGTGCAGAATTCCCCCAGGAGTAAATAAGCAATTATACAGCAAAGCTCGCCTTTTAGACTAGAGGGCTTAGGACACACCATGCTTCCCAATTTCTTCATAAGAGGAACTGTTACTTTTTAGAATTAGCAAACAGAAGAAGCACAGCTATATATTTTTAACAGTAAATGTATGGGAAAAATAACCAAGCAAATGTAAGTTTAAATTCACAGGACAAATTTAGTGGACAAATCATAGATAAACTGAAGGGCTGGCCAACTGCGAATGGAGGGAACAAGCAGCTTTGGTTTCAGTAAGACATGAGCGAGTTTATCAAGCAAGTAAACCTCTTCTGAAACATGCATCTCGTTTACAAGGTCACTTTCTTTGCCAAGTCCACACAGGACACTAAATTAAGGACTGGCATTGGTAGCACTCAGTTTCTTTTCTTTTAAATTGAACCTATGTTTTATGCTGCAACTTCTGTGGGCAGATCCAACCAAATGAAATAAATACCGGTGAAAAGGGAGCAAAGGAAGAGAGAAAGGAGGAAGAATATAAAAATCACAATGCCATTTTTAACTTCAGCATATCTGAAAAACTGGAGTGCATCTTCAATTCTTCATACAATATATTTGAAGATAAATTTCAAAACATTCTAGACATTTTAACTCTCCATCTCTAGCCTAATCATTAAATTGCAATCTTTAAAAGCGTGTGCACTTTTTCAAGCCATTGCTTACTGCTTGAAATGCAAATTTATATGGAGGACTCATTTTTCCCACCTCAAAAAAAAATGAAGGGCTTTCAAAAGCTGATTTACCTTCTCGTTTATATGGGGTAATGCACTGTATTTGCATAAAGCAGTCAAAACTTTTTTAAAAAATGTATTAGATAGCTAACTATGTAACCCCTGCAGTTTTAAAAGACAATCCCCTTGTTAGAAAAGCATTCCAAGTGACAATTTCAGTAACTCAGCATCTCTTTATGGATAATTAGACTTTTTATGAATATGCAGATTTACAGAGCTGATTAGCTTTTGTGTCTCCTTCCTCAAGATCATCTACAATAAAAACAATTGTATTGTCAAACAGTGGGCTCCCTGTCAAGTTTATACTAAACATTAATCTGCAAAGCACAAATACAGGCTACGCAAGACAGTTACCCTCTGCTCAACCTTTTCAAAGGTATAGGTCAAGGATGAATATTTCAGTGTTGGTATTGTGACCCAGTAATACCAAATTTTCTTTTAACAAGGCTTCACAGATTTTTTGGGGGGAGGTGGGAGGAGAGGTTGCTTATGGTGTCCATATTATCAAAGAACAGAAGTCAAATGGCATAACAATAGCACCATCCAGTGGCAATCTCTTCATTTAAAGAGGGAACCATTCAATTTTTTCATCTTGCCTGAGAAATAATCAGAGATGAAACAAGATGGGCCTGGAAGGAATCTACATTCTGAGAGTAGAGGGAATCCAAGTGGGGAAGGTAGTACAAACAACTCAGTTGAAGAGAGGAATTGCATCTTAAATACAGAGCACTTACAACTAGCTACTGGATATGAATTAACTAATTTACCCATAATATTTACAGGCTTTATAGTGTGAAACCATTTTAGTACTAAAAAAATCGAGCTACTGATGTACACACTGGATTGCAAGAACCTTCTCCAAAACCAGCAGTCCTGTTTTGTTTTGACTGGAGCCTGAACCCGGTATCTACTTAGTGCATGCGCCACCACACTTCTGAAGCCTGGTCCTCGATACGCTTTTCTGTCTGTTTTCCACTGATCTTTCTTGTTCTATTGTTGGTCAGTTTTTGCCTATTTACTCTTCCGATGGCCTCACTTTCTTATTTCCTTTGAAGGCTACAAGCTCTTGGGGATCAGGATGGGGGCCTCCCTTCAAGACACCCAGCTGCATGCACACATGGCAGAGGTGAATATCAGGAAAGCAGAAAAGAGAAACTTGGGTTGAGGAGCTCCTGCCTGATGATCTCCATGTGAGTACTTCCCATGTACATCAGCATTAAGGACCACCTCAGGAGTAGGGTGAGAAGGAGTTGGCTTTAAAACATGTTTGCAGGGGGTATGTGGGGACAGGACAGGGGAAGTAGATCTAGAGTCATGCAGTTTACCTCTACTCTACTGCTCCTCTCTGCCTCAACCTCCTGGATCAATTTGGCCCCACCCTGTGGTTCACATCCCTCCATATTAGGAAAGGTTGCCATAAATTGCCTCAGTCTCTAAAACAGAAATTTGGACCACCTTAACAACATGATCTTCTCTGCACTGTTAACTGGGGTGTTCACACAGGAAAGGTGAAGATCAACCTGCCTCTTCAATACTCATCGTTAATTATTGTTGCTAGGATAAATAAATTAATGCTTGTTAGGCACTCAGATACTATGGTGATTGGAGATACAGAAGTACACAGACAGATCTGAATAAGACTTATATTCAACAATTTTGCAGTGCAGAGGCCAGACAAAAAGTCTATTCCCCCAGCCTTACCAAACATTTCCCTATATACACAGAGCCACACACAATCACTATCTGAGTGTGTATTATACACTTATACTGCCAGTACATCATTGTCATGCATGGACACGTGTTCACACACCCTCCTGGACAAACATATCTATATGTACACTTCACACCGATCTCTCGCTACATGTGACACGACCCTGACATTCACTTACCACTTAAGCTCATTTTAGGTCACACACAATCCATTCATTATCTGATCTTCTCAGTCCATGATAACTCATTGTGCTGACTCATTTGGATTTAACATTTGATAATCTAATGCTTTGTAGTGACAGGAGTATGAGACGCTTTGGTTGAAGTGGCACTGTAAGTTTAGTGTTCTCTTCTGTATTTAATTATGGTTAAACTTAAAACATGTTAAGATATGGAAATATATAGTTCATAATATTATGAACAACCTGTAGGGAAACTATGCAATAACCATATGCCTTAATCACATCCATTTTAGTACTTCTGGTGCCAGATTTGATCAACTTGATTTTTAAAAGATGTCTGATTTTTTTTTCTTCCACCCTAATGGAGTCACAAGAAATTTCCTTTTTAATAAAAATTGAATCCACTAAAACTAAACATGAAAGTCAAAGACAAATGTTATGTGATATTTCTAAGCAGCTAAAGATATTAATATCAACTTTACATTATTTTTGCAATTTAACTTTTAGAGTCCGATTCACCAGTAGGAGAGCACAATGACCAGTTAAGCTGGATTTATACCTGCATTGTTTGCAAGAAAAATGCATCACAGCTGGAATATATACTAGAGTTTTCCCCTCCTTCCTTCCTCCAAATTTCACCTCCTTCTTGCACCTCCCACTATGCATCCGTACACACATTCCAAATTCCATGTCCCTGGGAAACTGAGTATACACTCCAGCTGCCTTGTGATGTTTTGGCAAAACAAAATAGCAGAAAACTCTACTTAGCTAGCTACTATGCTTTTGTACCGGTGAATTCCTCAAATCCCCCCTTCCTCCTGCACCCCATATAGCCCTGCAAACACACCTCCTCAAGTTTCCTCTTCCTCCCTCATCCCCTGCATGCAGGCATTTATGTGGATTCATACTAGTTTCCCCCTCCTTCCTGTTTACCTTATTGGCTAGATTTGGCACAAAAGGCAGCTTTTGATAAGTAATATTTTAGTACTAATTAATATTTTTTGCATTTACTTATAACAAAGTTTCTCTGTCATCGGAGACAATCATAAAATTTCCTTAAAAAAAAAAACCCTCAAAGAATTGCCTTCGTTCACAATGGGCACACCTTCCATCATTCCCAATGAGACTGAAGCTAAGCTGTTCTCTCTCTCATCTGGTGCTCCCCTGCTATTAGACAGAGGAGAACATTCATCCCTATTTCTTTTTCAAATGTAGCCTATGCTCAAGATTTCATGACCTAATTATATGGGAGGTCTGAAGCATCTGCTTTATTCGGCTAAAACCATCTGGGACCAAAAAAAAGGACTAGATGGTAAAGGAACCACTGTAAAATAAATTTCAGCTCCAAAACTAGTTAATGGATTTACTTGCAGCTTTCCAGAAAAATCACTCTATGCTTAGAGTAAAGGCCATAATTTTGAGGATACACTGTATTTTCCCATATGTTAAAAAAAGAAATTAATCCTTTCTTTAATCACAGAACTCAGTGTGAACTATGGAGTTACTACTGGTGTCTCCATAATAATGAAGAAGTGGAAGTTTAAGATGAGGTATATAGAATAACATTCCTCAACACACTGTAAGTCTATCCATATTTGGGTTCATAAACTTTAGTTTAATGCTTGTGGAGTTCTCATCGAACAAGAAAGAAAAGGCAACTGTCCGAAAACTATTCAACTGTTTTTACACTACTTTATGGTTTTACTGTTAAGTCAGGGTAGGCGAATGTGCATGTCATGCTGAGAGACTGTGCTGATTTGTGCAGATAGTGACTTAAGGGGGTATGCTGCCTGAGGGCATGTGTGTGTTTGAGATTGTTGTGAGAGTTGTTTGTTGGTAGGTGGTTTTGAAGAACTGTGGCAGTTGGGCGAAGTAATCCACCATCTGTACAGTCTCCATATAACCAATGAAATTGTTGTATGAAATTAGCTGTAGAGGAAGAGTGGTGACTGGTTGATTTTACAATGGTCTAGCACTCAGCATGGCATAGCTATGTGTCTTCCTGTCGCATGGGTGTAACTTGTAAAGTCAAAAGAACTTATACTGAATGGTAACAGAATTGGACGGTAATAGATTATATATCCCAGTTATGACTGAAACTAGTGATATTCTGAACAAAAAGAGAGCCCCCAACCATGCCTGTCGCTATTTCCATTTATTTCATATTGACTCAGACATGCTAAGCTTCAGAATGACAGAGACAGGTGACAATCCTGGAATCTTATTATATAGATAGGATACTGGTCTTAATTGCATCCCTAGTAGATGGCCATCTGTTTAAGATAAAAGAAACCACCATACTGAGCATAAATTAATACCCTTGTGGCCAGGCTCAGCTGAGGAAATAAAGACTGAGTGGGCCATGAAGTCTAACCTACCCTCTCACATGCAGAGATGGTCCTCCCACCAGAAAACTGAGATACGTTCGTGGGACAGGGTGAGGAAATGTTTATGGCTGCTGCTTAGCTGAACCTGTTCTGCACATAAAGAGTCTAAGATATTAACTAAGAATTTTTGAAGTGCATTTAGTACAGGTGAAAATCTGCTTTCATACCAGGAAACATTAGTAGTAATGCAAATGCAATCAGTCTACAGAGTTACACCAAAATAATATAGGTGTGAATAGATCAGTCTTTTACTCTCCAAAGCTATAAATATGGCACCTTTCTTTTGCACTGAATTTGCTTTTAAAATAGCCTAATTTAAAATTTTAAGATTTTCATATTCAAAGTTTTTAATTAACATGCAATGGAAAAATCTCTACCATTCTGTGCACTGAAAAGTAAGCCCCAAGGATAATATGACCACACAGTCATACATCTCTTACTGCTAAAATGCCAATACATTTATAAGTAACACTCTGCGAAAAAACAGGAATTATATCTTGACAACTCAACTACCTAGAAATTATAGAGGAACTACCAATTAGTTATAAAAAAAAACACATACACAGGTACCAGTATCGGACACTTCAATGTGTTTACTTCAAAATGCCACACACTAGTTGGCAGCAGTTTAGGATTTAATCATCTGTTAAACTGAAAAGGCATCAAAGGAAAGTTTGTACTAAAGTCTAGTTTCAGTATTTCTTTTTCATTAAAATGTGATAATGCAGAAAATCTCAAAGCAGTTTTTACACTCTTTGCCTCTCCATCTATTTCTCTGTCTGTGCAAAACACAGGTATTATGTCAAGTTCATGATTTAGTTCCACTAAGCTGGCCACACAATTATACTACTTCCTATGCAGTGGCCTGTTTCTAGTTAATCATACTATCTGTAACCAGTGCAAGTGATGTTAAAATAACTGTGCCTGGACTAGGTCATACTAGTAACAGAAAAATTACTTGCGTTCGGAGAGTAGGTGATGAAACTATCTTCATAAATACTATGACTTTGATTCTAGAAATATTTAACTAGAGAACTTCAACAGCAAAAGGTGTGTGTAGTCTTTACAGAAAGAAATATTAAACCTGCTTGTTTTACACGGCTGCATATGCAATGCTCAGCATAAAACAAAACAGTTACTTCTTGGACTTCACTTGTGATTGAATACACACTTCTCCCTCCACTCCATTTTAAAAGTCCGCATTATAGTAGCATCCTAGATTCAAATGCAGGGTCTTGGGGGGAGAGGGTGGACTTACTGGGTGCATGGCAAAGCACTTTACAATCATTGGAGACTTCAGATTTTATGGTAGCCTTTAGTGTTTTAATCATTTCCAAACTAAAATGCATAACAAGTGCCACCTTGTGGTGAAGTTATATTAATGGCAAATATAAGTACCTGAATGTTGTAAAGTGTAACAAAGCTGACTTGTCCATTGTTATTTTCTTTCATTCAAGTCTGTACAGAAATAGAGTTCACAGCAGCTGTCAAATGAGTGACAAGGATTCAGAAGCGTTTTCTTTTTAAATGTCATTTATAAAATATTCAAGCAGGAGTCACTTCTATGTTGACCTGTGAGAGAGACAGGCAGTTTCTAGTCCTGGGTTTTATCTGGCCATAGGGGAAAAAACGGTGATAGTGTCTTAAAAGGCACTCCCCCCACCACACACACACCCCTTTTGTTTAAGAGGGGAAGACAGGGAGAGGGACCACCACCTGAGCCAGCATGAACCAGAAGTGGCTCAGGTGGGCCACTGACACATGAGCACCATGGGGAGAAAGGCTGTTTATATTCTGTTCCTGCCAGACAGAGCAGTCTTTTCATCCTGGAACAGCAGCACTATTTGGGGGACTGCTAGCGGCAATTTCACAGGGAATATTTCTACCTCTTGAACTGAAGAGAAAGGTACAATAGAGAAGTAGGAGACACACCCAGATAGGAAGTTAAACTAGAGACCCATTCTTTTGGTAATTTTCAAGGCAAACACACAGGAAGAAATGCAGAATGAGTCGTACTGGTGGGCAGAAAAAAAGCAAGGCAGAGAACCATCGTGAGGAATCAATCAATTTATGTATTTCTGCAAAGCGAAATTTTAAGAAGGGTGGTGAAGTAATTATTCATTAGCAATTGAATTAGTCATTACTTTCTAACCTTTAACTTTGAAATGTGTGCTGGACTGCATGCCAAACAAATGCTTAAAACTCACAAATTCTGTATCTACACACTCCAAAGGAAACCTGATCTGGGCATTTTTAAATGGAGCATTTGATAATTAGGAACAGTAGAGCTGGATAGAGAAGGAAGACAATTTCACTTGCTAAATCAACCAACATTTATTGCATTTTAGAATTATCTACACATTACTGGCTAAATTATGAAAGCCTATGCTAGACTGATTTCCAGACTCTGTGTACTCTGGAGGCAGCTAAGTTAAAAAATTCCATTGTGTAACTGAATCTTGAAATAGAAAAAAACTTTAAAAATCTAGGTTCCCCCCTCACCACTATTGACATTTCTTTTCGCTTTGAATAGCTAGAGAAATCACTTCAAAATTGTTTAGTCATTTTCTGAGTAAATTTCACTTTTAGATTTTCATGCACTAGCAAAATGCCTCCATGTTTTGGTTTGTGAATACTATAAGTGGATGTTTATCAAGATTGAATCATTTTTGTTTAATTTATATAAACAAATATTTCTGTTGCTCTTAAATGTAGAAGACAGTTTTTATAAAAATTTGGGGAAGGGGGTTGATGGTCAAATGTTGACTTGACATGTTCCTTTAGCTGAAGAAACAGTGACCCCATTTAGAATTTGTGAGATCTACAATACAAGGCCAGACAAGGCCACAACAACTCATCTCACTAGTTTACCAGGTTTAAGGAGCTCCATGCTCACAAGGTAATGAGAAGTCTGATCAATGCTACAAGGACAGGTTTCCAGAGTACAGAATCTTCTTGCACAGCCACTGCCTATAAACCCAGGGATGGGGTATGAGAGCTTCCAAAGGTGTAAATTTTAAATAATATTTTGATATGTCTGTTAGACCATTTGTGACTTTGGAGGTATAAGTAAGGGAAGCAAAGGGTAAAGGTGGTTGCAAAACCTTTCTTGGGGGCAGGGTGGATGAAATAGCAAACCAGATTGACTAGGAGACTATTTCTTCTATCAGTGAAGTTACAGGGGAAGGAGATACTTTGGCGTAAATTAAGTTCTCACCCTAAAGTATATACCGACTGAAAATAAGGTCGTTTTTCCTCCCTGCCTGAAGTTTCCAACAACACAAAAACTTGATCTAATCTGAGTTTAGGGAAAATCCCCAGGAACAGCTAAGGGGTCCATCTGTCCCTGATCGCTGAGAGAAGTTCAGACACATTTTTTTTCCCCTGAATTGGAACTAACCAGATCCCCTCTCTTTCTCTTACATATGAGAATGAATAGGCAAACGCTCTTTGCACATCTGGGGCAGTGCAGCTGCAGAGCTGGGGCCTGATCGATGCTTTGTGCTGCATGGCTGTCTCCAGCCAGGTGGCCACCAGCGCTCCAGCCAGCACGGTAAGGGAGCAGGGAGGTTGGATAGAGGGCAGGGGAGTTCACGATGGTGGTCAAGGAGCGGGGGTGTGGATAGGGGTTGGCGTGGTCAGAGGGTGAGGAACAGGAGGGTTGAATGTGGGCAGGGGTCACGGGGGAGCAGTCAGCAAGGAGGCGGGTGTTAGATGGGGTGGCAGGGGGGGGCAGTCAGGGGCACAGGGAGCAGGAGGGGGTGGATGAGGCAGGTGTCCCGGGGGGGCATCAAGGGGCAGCGATGGGCAGAGCCAGGCCATGCCTGGCTGTTTTGGGGGAGACAACCTCCCCTAACTGGCCCTCCATACAATTTCTGAAACCCAATGCGGCCCTCAAGCCAAAAAGTTTGCCTGCCCCTGCCCTAGAGCCTACGCTCTATTACACATTGGTTCTTCTGAACCAGCTCCAGGAAAACTATCCAGCTCCACTCTGACACCTACATTTAGGGGATGTCGTCTTCAAGCACAGACTCTCCTAGTCTAACAAAACTTTAAATCAGCTAATTATCTCTTTATGTACTGGCAATGCATTCCTGGTTCGTCACTAGCCATTTCTTATATTACTAACCTTAATACCATACTACACCCGACTGGTCTTTATGGGATAGCACAGCATTAACAATTAAGTCACCGACCAGTCCAGTATTTTCAGAGAGCTGGAGGGTTTTTTGTTTGTTTTTTTTAAAAGGGCAAATTGCTAAATTCACAAAATACAACATTCACCTATGAATTGGTATCATAAGAAGAATCCTCAAAACATGTTAAGATACAAAGCATTTTTAAAAACCCTTACTGGTAGCTGTATCGCTCCAGACAACATAACTTAAACTAAATTACTTTAATGGAAAACTGTACTATTTCAAATACCCCAAAGACCATTTTTTTAAAAAAACATTATTATTCAGAGAAGTCATCCTTTACCTGAAAGTCATTAGTGGTATGGTATTACTTTACCACTTTCACTTCACTTAGATTGCAAGGCAAAACTAGACTAGTCTTTTTCACTTTCTAGTTTTTACACATTGGGGTCATGTTGTTGTGTTTGACTTCACAGCAGTGCTGGAGAAAAGTTCAGCAAAATTTCATATTTTTTTTTTTATGTATACTATATTAATGAGAATACCAAGTCAGGAGGTTTGGTTTAAAAAAGTGTATATCCATAGTCAATCTGCAATATTTGACTTCTTTATAAATAAGCTACAAATTAGATTTACCATACAATACATAAAACAGATTATGTAAAACATTTCATAAGTACATTTAGATATTCATCTTGGATCAAGATCAAAAAAAAATTTTAAACGGGTGCCTCACAGTCAACTAGGGTTTAGGAGCCTGTCTTGAGGCACCCACTTTTGAAGAAAAAAAAAAAAAAAAAATGTATCTGAGTTATTCCAATTACCAGAAGTTTTACAAATTTGTGTGGCCCTGTTTCTCTCTCAGTGGTGCATTTAGAAAAAATGTACATGAAAAAATTAAAGTTGGAGGAAATTTTCCAGGCTACTGTAAAAGAGTATTTGCACAAATAAGCAAATTCTTAGTTTATTACAGAGATGAGCAAGCATTTTAAATGTCATGTGGCAAAATGTCAAACTGCAATTTTAAATAGGTTCTATAGAGGGAGCCAATAACCCAAAGAAAAGGCTTGTCAGGTTTGTTGCAAAGCAGTAGGCAAAATTCATCCAGGCGAACCATCTCTTTCATCACATTTACCTGTTTTCCACCAAATATTTTAATGTTTATTGCTGATAAAATTATTTTGTTTGGACTAAATAGCAAATCTACCCAGCAACTCAAAGCCACCAAACTTTTACACAATGTTTCGTCTGAGCCAGAGTAGCTGTTGCCATTGTTTAGCCTCCTTTTTAAACACAGACAACATGCCATAAAACCATCACACTATGTTGATTCAAATCAGCTGATAGTTAGCAAGTGAAAACTGACAATTTAAGAGAGCGATAATTCTAATTTACAGTTTGTTCATTTTAAAATAGTGTTGAATTAGTACAACCTGGAAAAGATAAAAATTAAGATTAACAAAAAATTGTGACAGATATTAAATCAAAAGGGGCATTTTTCTATTGAGACTTCCATATATAGCAGTTATTTCAATGAAAAAGGACAGTGATAGTCTAATCAAGAAACACAAGCAGCAAATCAAGATAATTAACACACAAATTGTAAGAATGCCATAATTAACATGTTCTTTGACTACAAAGAAAATAACTTGTGTGGAGATTATGGACATTTTCTAATATTTTTATTTAAGTATGTGTGACTCAGTTTACCAACTTTGTATTGTTACCCACTGCTTGTGAAGGAGTTAATTTTACCTCTGGTACAGGGAAATAAGGAATGGAATGTACATATATGTATGAACTGTCCAGATATGAACGAAGCTGCCTGGGAGATACAATAGAGGACCAACAACCGGATATTAAAAGTTAATGACTGGCAGCCAAAAGAAGCAGAACAGATGGAACAAACCAGACAGCAACTTCAAACAAAGCACCTGAGGTGTCAGGACCCTGGTAAGAACTCAGCTGGCTAGTGGAAGGATCCGTGGGACTAGAACCCAAGTTTAAGGAGCCTAGGATGGCTAATATGGCCACATTGTCACCAGGAAGGCAGGCAGGGCCATCTGCAGGGAACACTGTGGAGATTAGGTACCACAGGAAGTACCGCCTAAACCCCAAAGTGGGTTGCGACACAGATTTAATGGGGTTGCCAGAGCCGGCATTAGACTTGCTGGGACTGAAGCTGAAGCCTGAGCCCCACTGCCCAGGGCTCAAGCCGAAGCCTGAGGTCTTCATCCCTGGGTGGTGGGGCTCAGGTTACAGGCTTTGGGGTCCCCTGCCCTGGTCAGTGGGGCTTGGTTTCCCCCGCATCCCCAGATGACAGGGCTCAGGCTGCAAACTCTTAACTACAAACTCTGCAGAAGAATGTGCAAGCAATCTGCAGTTCAAGTGTAGGCAGTGCCCTCTGGTGGCACTGTCTGTGTGCTGCAGCTTGTTGGTTTCAATGTGAACAGTAAGGTGGTTGAATACTGCCTCTTCTCTACCCAGCCCACCCATGACACTTCCTTCAATCAGTGCACATGCTGGACAATCAATGAGGAAAGGCTGTGTAGCAAATTGGTCTAGGGTCCAGAGTTGCCTTATTCACTCACAAGTTCTGTGGAACACAGTAAGGGTGAGGTGCATTGCAAGAAAGAACGTATACTGTGGTCCTGTGATCACACTGGACTGGGTGTCAGGAGCTATGATTCTTTCTATTCCTGTCTGCCAAAGGTTTTCTGTGTGATTTTAACCAAGGACCTTCATCACTCGTTGCCTATGTTCTGTATCTGGAAAGAGGATGCAGGACTCCCACCACGGTGTTATAACAATAAAGCCATCAAGGTTGGTGGAGATACAGGAAACAAGTATTATTTAGTGCAGCTTTTGGTTGCTGTACAAGTAAATGAGACTTGGGACCAAACATTGAAAAATAGTTTTTGTTTTTTAAAGAAAGGACAGATGCCTGTTTCAACAATCATCTATCCTGTCTGCTAAATGAAGCAGGGGTCGGTCCTACAGAAAGAGTAATATGTGATCATGTAATTACAAGACTATCACAATACACTCACAAATACAGACACAGTTACAGTTGTGCACATAATCTTTACTTTGTGACTTCCAGACTCTGAAGTGCCTCAACTCTGGGACCTTGACATTCTTTAACAGTAAGGATTTTGTATAGTGTTCAGAATATCAGGCATGAAAGCATAGATATAAGAAAGACAGCAGGATAGAAGAAAATGCTGCATATTCAACTTTAAAAAAAAAACTAATAGTGTAGAAAAGACAACTAAGCAAACAAATTGCTCTAATAGCCTAGACTTTGTTTAAATAAATATATATATATGTTCCTCAACATCTGGCGCGGACCTTGTTAATCCGGGCGACGTCCGAGCCGGCATGACTCTCCTAGTTCGTGTCACTCTCATATTTGAGGTAGGCAGGTGAAGCGTTAGGGGGTCTTTTGCCCAAGGACCTCTACTGGAAAGTTGGGTACCAACTGGGATTTGAACCCCGGTCTCTTCGTTATCAAGGGCAGTCTCCCATAGCAAAAGGGACTGCGCTCTTAACCACTACGTATTCCAGTATCGCATAATGTATGTAACGCGTGCTACGGGCTCTGGAAAATGAGATTGGAGGATAAGATCAAGGCGACTCGGAGAGAAGTTAGTCAGCTGATGGACTACAGAAGGGTAGAGAGATAAAGGATAAACTCGGCTACTGAAAAACAAGACCTGACTCCATCTGAAAGGCCACTAGGACGCTAAACAAGGCTCACAGCACTAGCTACAGGCTAAGGAGAATACCCTAGAGAAGGCAGAGGCCGAAAAAAGTAAATGCCCTGTTCTCCCCAAAGAACCACCCAAGGTGTACTCCCAACTGCAGTGCAACCACCAGCAATAACAGCAGAGCGCAGCAGGCAGTTGAAACTGAACAGTACTCAGGAGAACTTGGGAGAAGAAGAAGACTCATGATAACACGGCAGTGCAAAAGGGCTGCAGGACCTGAGAGAACAGAGCACAGCATCTCCCCAGAACAGAACCAGTACCCTCACAGTAGAAGACATCCAGCAGCGGGTCAAAAGCATGAAGAGCTGGACAGCAGCCGGACAGACATGATCCACCCTACTGGCTACAAGAACTAACACAGAGGCATGAACGCCTACAGCGCACAGATGAACCAGCTGCGAAGGCAGCAGGCTCGCGCCACCCAAACACTGGCTAACACAAGGAAGACAGTGCTGATCATGAGCAGCCCTGCAAGGGGGACAGAAAACCGCCAATTTTTCTACCGGCCTAGTAACGCTGCCTCCCCAACAACATGGAAGTCCTATCAGGCATCATAGCTGCCAAGCTACATGGGAGGGGCGCCAATGGGCCAATACATTGAAGCACAGGCTCAGAAGGGCATTGGGAAAAAACTCCAGAGGCCTCATAAACACGCCAGTTGCTCATAAGATAGAGCAGGTCGGCACAAGGGACTCAAAGGTCTAGACAGACCAATCTGAAGCACAGGGCCTGGATTGGACTACAGAGAAGGCCCTACCGCCATGCCGCACTAGCCAGTGGATCTGTGAGTCCCTGGCGCTACAAAGTCAACCAGGGACACTAGGACCTTCCTCCAAACTCAAATGGGACTATGGAAGACAACACTAAGAAGTCACTCAAGGCAGGCTTGCACAAGTGGCCATCAGTGCGGCAATAATACCAAAAGGTGATGGCATCATGTCCCCGCTGCTGTTCGTGCATAGGCTAACCCCCTCAGTCCCAGATATTCACAAAGGACTGGTACCGGGTACAGGTTCAGGAGTGGAATACCAATCAGCCACCTCCTCTAACATGGATGACATCAAAGCTGTATGCTAAGAAATGCAACGAAAGCATCGAACTCGCTATTATTTCACCCTGAAACGGCGGATCTACAGTGAGGAATATCGGGATGTCATTTCGGACTGGAGAAGTGTGTTCCGAGTAGGAAGGTAGTCGAAGAGAGGGAAGGTAGTCACACTGATGGGGTGGACTACCTGCGGGCCACACAGCAACATACAGACCAGCTAGCAAGTCGCACCTGGGCATCCCACAGCACAGGAAACCATGATGAGGAGGCAAGGAAGACACAATATCCAAGTATCAGCCAAAGGAAAGACAGGTCCCTGAAGAGCCAGTCAGTGGGGAAGCAAGCAAGATCCACAGGCATCACGGATACGCCCCTGCCCAGTACATTTTCAGATACCCTGCCGGATATGTGAGGCTGGCCAAAGGAGGAACAATGGAGGCTCCGATGTCGACAACCCGGAAGCTCGCTCACAATGCACGGACTTTGAGGGTGGAACCTCGCAAGCACCAAGAGACGTATAGGTGCAGCCGCGAAAGAAGGCAGGCGGGGCTTCGTGAGCGTCAAGCCACTGTCGCTGGATAAAACCCGGAAACATCCAGGAGTACATCAGTAAAGTGCCCCCAAAGATGACGCTGTGAAGAGAATGCGGGCGCAGCAGACATGGGGGAAGCCGCGAAGAGGCCATATGGCAAGCAAAGACCCTGCAGGGGGCATCGAACAGAATAAGCTGCGAGTGACTGACATTGGAAACCCTAGCCAGTGGTGAGGGCTGGACTAAAAGACACAGCACTGAGGGCACTAAATCATAGCAGGCACAGGTAACAGGCACTGAGCACCAGATCCCCCATTGAAAGCCAGGGGCACCACTAGAGAGACCCAACGGTGCCGACTTGCAGAGGGCCTCGAGCAGTCCACACATAGTGGCAGATGTAAGATTGCAGCGCAGGAACGCATACGCTTGAACGGGCACACCAAGTGTGCTGGCATTGTGTACAGGAACATCTGCACACAGCGTTGGGCTTAGACCCTCCCAAAGCACCCAGATGGGAGATTCCACAGAAGGGATTGTGGAGAATAGCAGGGGCTAAGATTCTGTGGGGCTGCTCCCAGATGCAGACGGACAGGCCAGTACTTCGGCAATCAACCAGACATCGTTGGTATAGACAAGCGACCAGAACAGACAGGGCGGTGGTGATAGATATAGCAGGCCAAGTGAAGCAACATCAGGAAGAAGGAATATGAGAGGCTGGAGAAGTACAAGGGCCTGAAAGAGGAACTAGAGAGGATGTGAAAGTGAGGCCAAAGTGGTCGCCATGGTGGTAGGGAGCACTCGGGGCTGTGACTCCTAAGCTGGGTGAGTGGCTCCAACAGATCCCAGGAACAACATCAGAGCTCTCTGTCCAGAAGAGTGCAGTGCTAGGAACAGCTAAGATACTGCGCAGAACCCTCAAACTCCCAGGCCTCTGGTAGAGGACCCAAGGTTGAGGAAGACACATACCACCCATAGGGGTGAGAGGGGAATTTTTTTTTATATATATTACTTCAGCAGAATGTCATCCTTTCTTGGGTATGCTTTTAGGACGGTGCTTCACATACTGCAGCTATGTGCCCAAATCCATTAGTGAGCATGTTGGTTTTGGCAATAGGTTTTTTCTAAAAGGTTTTGTTTGTGTTAGTATGTTACTGTGTGTGCACAGGCATTCATTTTGATTACTAATCTACTAAGACTACTCGGACACCACGAATGGAAAAGCGGCTGATGACTCAGTAAGGGAATGTCTGATTTTATTTTTACATAAATAGCCATTTATTCTAGGGTATTTTGACTTTACTGATACTTGGACTGATGTTCAGCATATTGGCTGTTTTTACTTTTAAACTTCACTGAAAGCAAGTGTTTGTGACAGGGGCACAATAAAGGAATCAGCAATACAAACTGCCACTCTGGATTATATACAGACTTTGCAACTCACAGAAATGCACCATTTCCTCCCCACTGCACACTTACAGCAGTGGGACTGAAAAAAAGAGGAAACTCGTGGACAACTTTTATCTTCTTTCTCCATCACGCTGTGACCTGTAGCTTGCAAAGATGACCAGTTGTGAACACCACAGATCCTATTTATCTTCCCTTCTGCTTCAACTTAGGCCTCCAAAAAATCATTAAAAGTGGTTTGAGACTAGACAGACAATTAATACTGTGTGACCAGCAGCCAAATATACTGTTACAGACTAGATGTTACTAAGTTTTAAACAATGCTTTGAACACACTCATTTGTGCACCGCCAGATCATCCACCCGTCAAATTCTCAGGGTTTTGCTGCAACCATTTTAGCAATATCTGAACATTAAATAATGTTCTTTGGCCCATAAAGGTGGAGTCTACATTTCTAGCCATAAGTACGTTTGGAAATGGGTAAACAATATAGCATTTCTGCTTTAACTTCCAAGATAAGCTGAACCAGGCCTCCATCATTACTAGCTGCAATGAGTTAATTTCTTCTTCCCAACAAAAAGATGTTTGATCTTGAACCATAGTCAGAAAAGCAGTCTACATCAGGGAAAGAAAAGAAAAAAAAAGCGTATGGGACTATTTTGTCAAATTAATCTCTGTTATTGTCACTAGCATTAAAAATGGGAATTATTTTAGCCAAGAGAAAGATTATTTAGAGGGACATTGTCAAGATAAATCTTTTTCATAAAATTTATTTAATAAAAGCAAAGTGTCGTTTCACCATTTTGAGCAGAAAGCACTTAAGAGTCTTTCTTGGAAGAGAAAGAAAACATATGTTAAGATAAATATTAAGTAAGTCTCCTTAGATGAACACTCATTTCCACATTTCTAGAATGAGCTTGTGGAACAGAGTTCCGGATTTTCCTCTAAGTTCTAGGTGGTGGCCTACAGAGGGCATTAAACAACAGCCCCCACTCATCCCTTAGGACGTGAAGTACTATCAATTCCATTTGGGTAGGAGACAGAAAACTCGTATGTCACAAAGGTTAAACGCTACTTCCTGGGATCTGGCAACCCACAGAAACATCTGGGTGTTGATCCGCAACCAAGATGATGATAATCCACCACCACTACCATCTCTGCCCAAAGGGAACATAGGTTTTGCACCTTCACTTATAACTGACACTTAAAAAAAAAAATAAAAAAAAATAGCAGTGCTGCATAATCTGCAAAACCGAAGGGCTGGAAGGTAAGATGGGGATAAACAGATGAGCACAGTCAGATAACTGAGCAAGAACTGAAGCTCTTTGAGGCAGAGACAGCCTCAGAGCAAAATAAACTCCATTACTCAAGTGACAAACTGTTCTGGGCAGAGCATGTAACACAGGTAGCACAGTTTCATGGGAAGTCTATTTAAGAGTAGCAGAAAAGACAATAAATAGGATATTCTTAACTTGAACAAGTGTTTCTCCAAAAAATTAATTAATTAATTAATTAATTACAAACTTCAAGATGAGCAAGGTTGTGTTGCACTGGACCAGCCTGTCACACCGATCCATGAGAGTTCCTCCACTGAGCAGGGTCAGATAGGAACAGACAGTTGAGGCACTGGAAAACACCTATTTCCACAGCAGGAGCAGAGTACTTTATTACTTTGTTAAAGCCAATGGCTTATAAATCTGAACCCTGGGAGTTACAGCCCTACCTCACGATATCACCATAGAGCCAAGAGTAGGGTTCTGTTGCAGCTGATGGCTAGAGAAAGGGGGCGGGGGAGGGAAGGTGTCATAATTTTTGTACTGAAAAATTAAAAAAAAAAGTTAAATATTAAGCAATGCCCTCAATTGCTTACAAAGAATGTCTTATCTGGTACACTGGTACAGCAAATAGTAAAGCAGGAAATTTATCTCACTGCTGTTTTTAAAATCTCGATGTACTGAAGTCTAAATTTTGACCCCAACTATTTGACACTGTTACTCTCAAAGTAACAACTTATCTGTAATAAACTACAGTGTAACTCACATTTTAAAAGGGCAGGACAAGATGAAAGCTTTAGTATAAAGTTTGAACTATTTCAAAAGGAAAAGTTTACATTAAATGTTAAGTTTTGTCAAGATCTATTACACAAATAAAAGTTGTGTACACAGTACAATGTGCACAGTACTGACCAGAATAAAGGTATGTGTTTATGTAGACATGATATTGCCTTTCAGCTTGGGCTTCACCCCTTAGAATGGTGGCATTTTCCATACCTCCAGACTGAACTTCTTTAAGATGTACTTCTATTGTATTCAGTGGGTACTCTGGGTTAAACACATCTATAAAGTCCTTACATGTTCTGTCATCACAGCTAATGTCCTACTTGCAAATGACTTTGATTAGTATATTAAGTTAACTGCTGCTGCCTATCTTTTGCCTGCAGCACTAGTAGTTTTAATGTCTGAGGTACACTACCATGACATACAAATCAATTTAATGCCCTTTTTAAATCCTACGCAAAAACACTTCAAATGTTTGTAAATAAAACGTGTTACTTTTTTTTGTTAAAGCTCTCAGTACTCTTCAGGTACTATACAAATAATGGTTTCCATTTCAACTCAACTAGTTCACTATAAGAAAAAACTTATTTTTGAAGCCTGAAGTCTGTGGCCTTCTTGAAGAATATCCAAGCCTGTAACATTGAACTAAACTGACAGGTAGAGCTATCAACTTGAAAAGGATAGTTATTTTCATTTGTATGCAGATACACAGTTTAACACTAAGATGTTGTAATGTTTTGAGTGATAAGTAAGATGGTAAATTCTGTGAAAGAACTAAACTTAGGAGAAAAAAAGAGGTTGAATAATCATAACTCTACTTTGGTGAAAGATATAGACAACCAAATATAACACAGAGGATCAATTCATCACCATCACTCTTATGCAAAAAGGAAGAAGTTATCCAATACTCTTTTACATTTTTTTCATTTCCTTTTGGATGAATCACTGTTATATAATTTTTCTATGTACACTTATGGAATGGAAGTAGGATTGTTACAACACACACATTTAAGTAATGTCTGACAAGTGAAACATTTTGTCTAGTCTTTCATATGATCCAAATTTACCCACTTCAGAACTAGGTAATAATATAAGGGGAGAAGGGCTCTGAGTAGCGAGAGAGAAAGGACAGTTGAAAGAATAATCATCAGGCAGATCTGAAAACAGATTGAGTGGATAAGGTAAGAACAGCCACATGTTGGAGAAGACTTTTATGCCAGTGTGATGGAACAAAGGCGGCCAGTAGTGAAAGAGATGGAAAAAACAATCATGAAATAGAATAACTTCACACTATGAAGCATTAAAAAAAAAGGGGGGGGGGGGAGATTTGTAACTAGAACCTGAAGTGAACAGGGTGATCTTATACTTTTTTTAAATACATTAGATGGTGATAAGCACAATTTTGTCATACACTTCTATCCCAATATAATGCTGTCCTCGGAAGCCAAAAAGTCTTACCGCATTATAGGTGAAACCGTGTTATATTGAACTTGCTTTGATCTGCCAGAGTGCACAGCCCCGCCCCCCCGGGAACGCTGCTTTACAGTGTTATATCCAAATTCATGTTATATTGGGCCGCATTATATCAAGGTAGAGGTGCACTTACACACATATACAAAGAAGCTGAAACATTTCCCCCCTCCTTGTTGTGGTGTTCCTTTTTTCCCTTACATTACTATTTATTATTAACACTACGCTGAGAAAAAACAGGAGTACTTGTGGCACCTTAGAGACTAACAAATTTATTTGAGCATAAGCTTTCGTAGGCTACAGCCCACTTCATCGGATGCATGCAGTGGAAAATACAGTAGGAAGAAGGAAAGATTATATACACACACCAGAGAGAACATGAACAATGGGTGTTACCAATAACACGCTATAAGGAAAGTGATCAGTTAGTGAGCTATTTATCAGCAGGAGAGAAAAGAACTGTTTGTAGTAGTAAATGAAAATGCTCATTCCAGCATGTCAGAAGATGTGAGAACTTGGGAGTAGGGGGAGGAATAAGCATGGCGAAACAGTTTACTTTGGTGTAATGTCTATCCACTTCCCGCCTTTATTCAAGCCTAAATTTAATGTGTCCATTTGCAAATTATATTCCCAATTCACATCTTCATTGGAGTCTGTTTCTTGAAGTTTTTTTGTTGTTTCAAGACACCACTGACTTCCTGAATAAACATACAATCCATAGTTATCTTCCTGAAAACACCATCAGCCACTATGGACGTAAAAGCCCTCTACACCAAACATTCCACACAAAGGATGGACTACAAGCCATCAGGAAAGTATCCCTCGAGAATGTCACAGGCAAACCTGGCCAGCTGAGACCTTGTAACTTGTCCTTACCCATAACTATTTCACATTTGAGGACAATGTGTACCTTCGAATCAGCGGTACTGCTATGGACCTGCATGCAA
>NC_133783.1:1329183-1340929 GCF_003597395.2 Chelonoidis abingdonii | reverse complement strand
TAAAGTGGGCCATTACCAGCAGGAGGAAAAATCACTGTTGTAGTGGTAATCAGGGTAGCTTATTTCAAACAGTTGACAAGAAGGTGGGAGTAACATTAAGGGGGCAAATACTCGCCAGCAACTACACACCACACAACAAAAACACTAACCCAGGAACCTATCCTTGCAACAAAGCCCATTGCCAGCTCTGTCCACATATCTGTTCAGGGGATACCATCATAGGACCTAATCACATCAGCCACGCCATCAGGGGCTTGTTCACCTGCACATCCACCAATTTGATATATACCATCATGTGACAGCAATGCCCTTCTGCCATGTACATTGGCCAGACCGGACAGTCTATGTAAAAGAATAAATGGACACAAATCAGACGTCAAGATTATAACATTCAAAAACCAGTTGGAGAACACTTCAATCTCCCTGACCACTCAATTATAGACCTAAAAGTCGCCATATTACAACAAAAAAAACTTCAAAAACAAACAGACTCCAATGAGATACTGCTGAATTAGAATTAATTTGCAAATTGGACACCATTAAATCAGGCCTGAATAAAGACTGGGAGTGGATGGGCCATTACACAAAGTAAAACTATTTCCCTATGCTTATTTCCCACCCACCTCCACACACAGTTCCTCACATCTCCTTGTCAATTGCTGGAAATAGGCCATTTTCATTACCACTACAAACCGTTTTTTTCCTCTCCTGCTGATAATAGCTCACCTTAGCTGATCACTCTCCTTATAGTGTGTATGGTAAAACCCATTGTTTCATGTTGTGCATGTGTCTTCCTACTGTATTTTCCACTGCATGCATCCAATGAAGTGGGCTGTAGCCCACGAAAACTTATGCTCAAATAAATTTGTTAATTTCTAAGGTGCCACAAGTACTCCTGTTCTTTTTGTGGATACTAACACAGCTGCTACTCTGAAACCTGTCAGTATGCTGAGAAAGTCAAAGTGTTATTCTAAGTACTCCTCAATGTCAACTGTCAAAGGTGTCACTGTTCTGTAACAGCAACTCCTATCAGGCCTGACAAATTCATTACACCCAACATACTGTTTTCATAGCATTTACCCAAAAAGGGTCATATAAGGTACCTAATGGAAGCTTACAACAGATTGATTCTCAGTCCTTGTGTGATGAACATATGGGTGACATTTAAACAGCTGTATGTATGTACTGAAAATAGGCTTAAGAACAGGGGCAGGCAAGCTTTCGGGCCTGAGGGCCACACCTGGGTATGGAAATTGTATGGTGGGCCAGGAATGCTCACAAAATTGGGGGTTGGTGTGCAGGAGGGTCTGAGGGCTCTGACTGAAGGTGCAGGCTCTGAGGTGGGGGCAGAAATGAGGAGTTCAGGGTGCTGGAGAGGGCGGGACTGAGGGGTTCGAAGGGCAGAAGGGGCATCAGGGCTGGGGCAGGGGGTTGGGGCCCTGGAGGGGGTCAAGGGTGCAGGCTCCTGGCAGCACTTGCCACTGCTTCTGGGAGCTGCTTGATGTATGTTCCTCCTCCAGCTCCTGTGTGGCAATGTGGCCAGGCAGCTCTGTGCACTGCCTTGTCTGCAGGTGCCACTTCTGCAGCTCCCATTGACTGCAGTTGCCATGGGGACAGTGCCTGTGGCAGACGCAGCATGCAGAGTCCCCTGGCTGCCCCTATGCATAGAAGGCAGAGGGAGGCCAGGATGCTGCTGCTGCTGGAAGTCGTGCAGAGCCACGGCACACATGGAGCAAGGAAAACCGCAGACCTCACTCCCAACAGGAGCTCGAGGGCCAGATTAAAACATCTGAAGGGCCATATGCGGGCCCCAGGCTGTAGTTTGCCCACCCCTCCTTTAAAATCTGTGTCCAGGAAGGGTTAAGCAAGCTGGTTTTGCCAAACCAAAGGGTGTGGCATCACTGCCTTGGTTCATAAATAAATTAAGCTTTGTAAAGTGAACACAAAAGAAGCCCCATTTATATTGGAAAGTCAACAGGAAAAAAAATCAGGTAGACAGCGGGAGCAAGGAGGTGAAACAAAATGGAAGTATGGAGGACGACACTTCAGAGCCAACACCCCAGTAAAGAAACCACGGTGTCATCCTGACTGTGGGGACAAAAAACAGTCGACTTTGGGATGTAAGGACTGCCACCCTTCAGCCTGCATTGAGGGGGTAACCAGGCTCTGCTGTTATACTCATGAAAACAGGATCTCAACCAACCTTGGATGAAATGCTGCAAGAAAGCGCTTAGGTGAAAAATTGCTTTAGACAAGGTTAGCCTATTCAAGTTCGGTTTTAGTCTAGCAGAAGCATTATATTTGTTTCATTTGTAACTTGTTGTACTTACTACTCTTACTCACCATCTCCTGAGTCTTTACCTTAGTTAAACTTACATTTGTTTTCACTATGAATAGATTACAGTGCTGTGATATTGGAGTGTACATTCAGCTGATTCAAGCTGGTGTGCGTATACTTTTGCCCTGGGAGTAGCAAACTAGGCAAATACCGTGGATGTCTAGTGACAGGCTGGACACCTCAGAAGTATCCCCCTGTAAAGTACAGGGACTGGGTATCTGAAAGGCATAAGTAAGGGCTGGTAGAGGCCAGAGGCTTGAGTGTCTGGCAACGTCACAAAGTGGATATTCAATGACCACAAGAAAGACTTGCTCTTGCTGGAGGCAGGAAGGTACATGGTCACTCGTAGTGTTGGACACTGCAAGAAAGTGTCATCACATAAGGTTATAGTGAAGTTAAGATGTATGGCTACCATTGTACACTATTTTGTGAATACGTTTCTTCCCTCACTAAACTGATTCTGACTTTGTCAACAAGTCAGCCAGAGAAAGGATACCAAAGCCTGAAGAGGGCTCTGGCACCCTCAAAGCTACACGTAATTCAGCAACTCAAGAAATGGTGAAGCAGCATTTCCGTGGAAAAAAACTCTGCTTGGAAGTATGTTTTGTTAATATCCCTGCAAGTTCCTTTCAAGCAACATCAGATTTAATCAAATGCTCTACCCACCACCGAAAGGCATCAATAGATCTTTAACACACTCAGACAGAGATTATTAAGAACAGCAAGGCTTCATGCATTTTCAAAATTCATTTTGTAAGAGGATAATAATTTGCCTCACTAATCAATAAAGGTATGATCAAATAGATTTTAAAGGAGAAAAACCTTTAAGTATGAGCCCTGGGAGATATAACCCATGCTATATCCAAAACTATCAAGGAATTCCATTGTAATACAAAGCAGGCCTATTAAAAGCAGTGGGCGGTTTCAAGTAATTGACATGTAAGTTTCCAGGATGGTTTCTAAAAAGGTATTATATACCTTTGGAATGTTATATTGGCATTTACAACCTGTCAGAAAGTAATTTCATTCATATCTTAAACTACTGGCAAAATGTGTACACATTTGCCTGTATGTGGTGTTGTCCAAATACGGATGGGCCTGTGACTAAAATTGTGGCATTGTTAAAACCATCACATTACTATTTTATAGACTGCATTTGGTAATGAATTGGTAAAATGTCTTCTCTTCTGAAAGGAAACTTATTTTCTGAATAGTTTCACCAACACTGCAAAATTCAATTTCAGAGTTTATTTACCTCCAACTCCAGCAACCTTCCAATTTAAAATGCCAACATCACAATCTTTTACCAAGAAGGGTCAACCCAAAGTACTGATAAATTAGACATGTTCATAATTTTTACAGCTTTAAAACAAAAACAAAACAAAAAAACTGCATTTTTTTCTTTCTGTTTTTATGTCCCAGCTTCTCCAGACCACCTTCTCTCTAGACAGAACAGCAGATTATCATTCTACTCAAGCCTTTCTATTAGGATGAAAGACCAACAAATTCCATAGCATGTTCACCAAGAAATGCTGCCACATGGCTGGCAATTATGTGGTCGCCACAAGCAGTGTGGTAATGATAACATTGCCACTGAGGGACATAAACTGATGATCCAGCCAGACAACATTAAGGATTTACCTAAAGACCGATATGGGTGGCACTCAATCTGCCAGGGTGCTGTGTCTTTTTGGATTTTCCATGATGAGAATGGAGCAGTCTCCCTTGTTTTTTCACACTGCCTCAATGAATTTTGTTGGGCCCTGCATCTTAAGGTCACTACACAGAACGTTAGTTTGACAAAACTTGTTCAGAAACCAGTATATTGCTTTGGTTGATAACTATTTTTACTAAAAAGAGAGCACAGTGGTTGTTCTGTTCTTTTAAAACTCCATTTCAATATTTAGAACTCTGGTTTCAAACATCAGGCTATTTTGTACTGAATTGGTAGGATTCTTGTGCAATGCAAATGTCAATACCCAGTTTCCTTTCCCAGGCAGTTATCCATAACGGATCTACACTAAATTAACTTTCCTAATTTAACAGTACATCCATAAAATGGAGAATATATTTTGGGGAAGAGCCAGGTACAGAGTTTAAGACAAATGTTCCTGGGGTCTAATTTATTTCCAAGTAAATTCTAGTAAACCTTTCAATGATCTATTCACTAAAGATACAAAGCATAAGACAAAAGTTCTTTATTGACACTTTTCAGACACAACTTCAGTGATAAAGGTTCCCTAATTTCAGACAAGTGTCAACAAGACACTCAATGTACCTAATATATTAGAATACAGATATTTTGGACACCGCACTTTTGACATTCAAGTTCCTTCCTGATGACAGATCAGTCTACTGGCATTACACAGAATATAATTACCTATAAAGCTACATCTGCTGGTAAACTTTAGATATAAAACTGTCTCTTAAATCACAGGTTCTTACCCAACTTCTTTCCCAAACCCCATATATCCATGACCTCCAAAAAATAAGTTCAAACTGATTTGATTAATATTTGTACTGCAGTAACTCCAGATGCTACTATTAGGATGTAAACAAACTAACGATCGGGACTGTAAACTAAAGCTTTTATGTCTTCCAAATTATACTTACTGGAGGCTGGCAGGGACACAATTGCTAAGGCAAACTGGACTTTTGTTAGTATGCATTTAAAATGAAACCCAGAGAAAGCAAGGTAGAAAAGGAAATACGTTTAGAAATAACACAATTGATATGCATGCTGATATGACAAAGCAAGGTGCTTACCATCTTACATAGCCCCGCCTCCCCCCAAAACAAACAAACAAAGAAAAGGATCAACCACAGAAAAACTTAGAGGGGAGAAGAGGAATTTATTTATGTAGTACCCTTTATGTCTGATGTTAGTAGAACAATCTATCCTCTCTCAGTGTGGTAATCTTCTTATTCTATTTACAATATTTAAAATTTGCCACCGTCTCAGTTTATAGAGCTCCTCTCACTCAATATTTAAAATATTCCTTTAAATTTACACAGACATCAATTATGCGCAACATTTCTTTGCGTACAGGTTGGTCAGCATAAAGATCTTAGGCATGTGATGGATTTCTTGACTGTCTTTTCCTGACTTGTCCGGCAATAAGCCAGTCACTCCGTTTTTTGTCTGTCTTCACCGTAAATTGACATGTTTCACATCATACTCATCTATAAAGAACGCATTTCTCTATTAACAGTAACTACTCCATCTGACATAGCTTTGCTAAGAACTAAATTAAGTGGCCAAAAGTAGGCCTGCTTACTTAAGTAAAACGTTAAATCTTCTGAATAAGCTTGCAAAATATATAGGTCTCCACTCAGTGTGGTCCAATGGATACGACACTGGACAGGCAATCAGGAGACCTGCATTTTTTTCTTGGCTCTGCCACAGTTGTACTGCTTAACCTTGGCAAACCATTTGACCTCTGAGATTCAGTTTCCCCATCTATACAACAGGAATACCACCAATCCCCTTGGGTTCTTAAGAAGAGCTTTGAGATTTATGGTTGAAAACTACCTAAGAGCTCATCATTTTAACATTTATATTTTCTAAACCCTATGCAAACACAACGAAACCTCACAATACTCTGTGAAGCAGATACTAGTTTACTGTTCAAAGTCAAAATATAATAGCTTTCAATATGCAACGTTAGCTTGTTTATACAGGGACTCTGTTGCTGTAGGAGAACAGTTTTTAAAAACTAAGCATCTGTAAACAATTTTAATAATATAGTTTAGCCTCCTGCTCTCTTCTTAAAATTTAAATATTCTTCTGAACAGCCACAAAAGATAACAGTATGTTATGAACTTCAACGTTTATATATAGTTAGAATTCCAGGGTGTAGGCTGTTCTTGAGACTTGAAAGGCTCAGCAGCAGATTAAATAAAAATGTTATCTTATGCATTATGTTTAAAGCTATGATTTAGTCATGGAGGCCATGGATTCTGTGACTTTACCAGACATCAGTAATTTCTTTGGCTTTAGCGGTCAAGGGCTGAAGCCAGAGCTGGAGGAGGGACAGTGTGCCCCTGCCCTGCAACTGGGGCCAGAACCAGGACCCTGCAGCCCCTATCCTGCGTCTTCCACCGGGGGCGGCAGCTGAGGCCGCAGCAGAGGCTGTGTGCCTCCCTCGCAGTTTTCCAGGGCTATGGGCCTCTCCCCCGAGGCAGGGCTCGGTGGGAGCTGCAGCTGGGCTGCGCACCCCTATCCAGCAGCTGAGGCCGGCTTCGGATCAGGGGCTTTGCGGCCCCCATGGCTGTGCCCCCCACTGTGGCCACTAGAGCCGGGACTGTCCCCCCTGCCATGGCAGGGGGCTCAGCCTGTCAGTCGCCCTCCCTCCCCCCACCATGGCACTCCATTCCTCCCCCATACCTAGCTCTGCCTTTGGTTATTTTTAGTGAAGTCAAGGACAGGTCACGGGCTCCTGTGAACTTTTGTTTATTGCCCGTAACCTGTCCGTGACTTTTACTAAAAATAACAGTGACAAGATCTTAACCTTAATCATGTTTAAAGGAAAAAAACAGTACTTGCCCTCTTCAGTCAAAAAATTGCCTTCCATGGATTTTTTTTTTTTTAAACACAGCAAAAAGTTTGTACACCAATACTGAAATCCTAACCTAGTGATGCCACAAAGTGAGATTCTTGCCAGAAAAAATGACAAACTGGATGAAAGTTTGCATAAAATATAAGTTGGTGAGCAACACAGAAAAGGGGTGTGTAGTACTAGACCAAGAGGCTGGGAAGTAGGCTTACTGGCAGCACTCCTGAAATATATACAGCGCTCTTTTGAACCCAAATTTGTATAGACTTATTAATAAGTCAACTTTACAGTAAGAATTAATCAGAATCATAGGACTCGACCAGGAAAAGACCTCGAGAGGTCATCTAGTCCAGACCCCCACATTTTTCAATCTTCCCTCTTCTTCTTGGTTGGGTGGTCTATAGTAGACCCCCTATCATGACACCACCCTTATTTATTTATTTTGACCCCTTTTATCCTTACTCAGAGAGACTTTCAACAACGTTTGTCTTCTATTTCCATTTCAACTTAAGTCCAAGTGTATATTTTAAATATATAATGCAGCACTTCCTCCCTTTTTTCCCTGTCTATCTTCGTGAACAAACTTTACCATTCTATACCAATATTCCAGTCGTGTGTTATCCCACCAAGTCTCTGTGATGCAAACTATGTCATAGTTGTGTTTAACAACTTGCATTTCAAGTTTTTCCTGCTTAATCCTCACACTTCTCGCATTAGAATGCAGACATCTAAGATACTGATTTAATATTATATTTGAAATCCAGAAACTTTTTTTTAGACTAATAGAGGAAACACTGTCTGGAAATTAAGATTTTCTTTTATGGCTTCAAATTCACTATTACATATATACGCTAATGGACTTGCAGTGAATAAAAAGAGTGGGTATATACAACCAACTCTGGTTATAAGAGAGACTGTTTGTCCAACAACATCTCAGGCCCTGGCATCATGTGGGAGGAAAATGTATGAAGGACATAAGAGACAAGATTTCACATGCTTGCTAACAAGGATTTAAGTAACTGAGTATACCAAAAATGCAGCTAATATTTTTTAGTGACTTTGTTTATACTTTGTTTACTGACCAAATCACTATGAAAGCCATGTTTTGTATACAGCAGGATATTTCTTGTAAGGTTTTTTTCAACTCTTCTATTTCTTCCCCTTTGCCCTCTATCAACTGGACAAACTTGAGAGAACTCAGGTTTTTAGGTTCAGAGCACCAAGGGATAGGTAAAGGCACAATGAGTATTGACAGAGTCGGCCAGATTTTCCAATTAGATCTCAATTATTCTGATTACTGACATTGTTTTTGGTCCTCTGCCTTTATCAAATTTAATTTCTTGGCGCTTTCCCACAATCATGATCCAATATTACTCACTGACTCCTTTTCTTGTGAGCAAAGAAGCAGAGTATTACTGCATGTCCTCACATACTTAAGCAGGGGACATAGGTGAGATTTACTGTTGAAGCATCTATCAAAGAGTTTTGAGCAGCATGCAATGATATACTCTTTGCCACTAGCACATATCTCAGACTATTCCCAGTGCCCTGCACATGGACCACCAAGCCAACTTCATGGGTTTTGAAAAGACATTTCTTCATTACTGGGAATTGTAGTTTTATAAAGGCAACTTTAGTTAATTATTTTTATCATCTTTCAAAGCAAAATGTGTTTCAGCATAACTGAAAGGCTTTCCAAGGAGCTTAAGAATTCTAAGTCTGGTCATTAAGACTTCCTCCCTCTCCATGGTTCAAATACACTTACAAAGTGTTCTCATTACTAGATTTAAATTTTAGGGTAGCCAATTGGGAATAAACTCCCAAATGGACCTGAGTCACATTCTCTCCTTTAACTTCCTAAACTTAATGTCCCTTTATAACCCTACCCTCCATTGGCCTAAGTTTGATAATTACAGCAATTACAGCCAAACTTCCAAAAACAGCGGTTCTTTAACGTTGCTTTATAGCTTTTCAAGGCAGTGAACACTGATTAGTAGATCCTAATCCTTTTTTTAGTTGCCCTAAATTTCTTACAAATCCCCCTTAGGCTAAAATTTTCCATCCCTGGTCTCAGCACAAATGTTGTTTTTTCTTTTTCTACTAAGTTGGAGCTGAATCCGTTCAGACATGTTTGAGTTACTCAAGCATGAAGACAAAATTTGCACTCATGAAAGCTCCTAGGGCTTACACTAGAATTTTCAGACTTGGGCTGTTCCCTCATAAAGGAAAGGAAAACAATTAGTTTGAAGAAAATTCTTACCATGTCAACATAGAATTTTATGCACATGCAGCTCAGAATCCTGGGTACACAAAGAATTACTTTAAGCTTTACATTATCTTAAGGGATATGATACCCGCAGATATTTTTAAATCATGTATGAAGTTACTATTATTGCAATACTAAGGCTGAGCAAGCAGGCATGCAAAGACCAGAAAACTCAGAAACTTAGCCATTCCACATAGTTCTGTTGACGTTTTAACTACTTTATTTCTATTCCAGAAGCATATTAGTACCATGAACACATGGGAAAGATTAAGTACTTGCCCTAAAGTTAAATGTAAACCTTTTGTATTATTTTATATTTAGCCATGGGGGAAAAAAAAATCAATGTTATTCTGGATGCAAATAAATCTCAAATGCTGCTTTGAGACTTATTTGGAACACCCTATCCGGATTTCAAGCTTTTAAAAATATATTCAAGATTTTGTTATAACATTTGATTAAAATATCTATTGCCAGTTGTGCCACAAGACATTGAATTAATAACTATGTAAAGAAAAGCTTCCACAGGTTAGTTCATAAGTTCTTATTGTACATGTAAAAAGAGTAGTGAAGTCAGCTCAGCTAAAATAGGCAACGTTTCAAGATCACAGAAATTAGAAAGCTGACAAACAACAGCATGCAAAAGCATTGTGCAGTATTATCAGTTTAGATAAAAGGACATTACCTGAAATAGTCATTTTTTTCAGTTTGCAGCAGATAAAATTATTTCATATAAAAAATACTGCTTTCGGACATTCAGTAATTATGTCATTATTACACCTTAGTACAACTTACCACAATCAGTGGGGGGTGGGAGAAGTGGGGGTGTGAAGGGTATTTGCAGTCTGCTAATGGTATGTAATCAGTAGCCACATTATGGCATTCTTCAACCATGTAGCTACTGATGACAGTAAAGTAACACATAGCAGATACTACTAAACTTGGAGGGCTTGTCTACATAGAGCAGCAAGGTGCACTATGGGAGATGTGATTTCTAAAGCTCATTGACATGTTGCACAATCACTGGTCTTTGCAGGCCCTGGCAATGAACACTACAGGTCTGCTACTGCACTTTAATGCAGTACTGTATGTTAAAATGCTCAAGGAAGTGTTTGTGTAGACCCTGGTGGTGTGTACTCATGAATCAAAGTGCAATACATCAGGATGCTTTAGAAATCACACACCCCCACAGGGTGCTTTATCCCACCATGCAGATAAGCCTTAAGGGGGAAAAAAAAAATAACTGTCTTGAAAACAGCAAAAATTCTCTTACAGAAACTGTTTTAAAACCTTTTTAAAAGGGCAGGGGGGGAAGCAAATTCATATGCACACGTGTGTGTCTGTCAGCCTAAACATAAAAGAGTATATAAACTTACATTTCTTTATGTTTGTCCTCTGCCAAGATTTGATCATTTGGCTTCAGCCCATACCTTAATGAGGGGTGGGGAGGGAGAGGGGGAAAAAAAAACAAAACAAAACAAAACAGGAAAAAAGTTACTTTAGTTCTTAAAACAGAAAATTCATTTTCAGTTTACATTTGAAAAGTAGACAATCTTACAATCTTTGTCTACTGAAAGGCATATCATGTTTTTTAAATCAGAGAGCAATACCTGTTAAAATGAATAGCATTTTAGAGTTAACACAATTAACATCACGAAGTCTTTATCTTGCATGACAAGAAATAACAACTGCTAACAAAATAATTCCCATAGGTATTGTGAAGTATCAGAGAAACTCAAACTGTATAAAAGTTTTGAGATCCCAGAGCAATTAAAGGCTTCAGGAGGGAAGGAGAGGCAGGTGTGAAGAAAAAGTACTAGCATGTAAATTTGGGCCGATTTAAGTGTTACATTACTTGATGCTTTTCTGGGGAAGGAAAGCTCCAGCTGATCCGCATACATCATGACCACAAAACCCTGAAATTCTTCATGCTAAAATATGCAGTATGTATTTATATCCATGATTCCACAGCACTTTGTTTCATTCATAAATTCACAGAACTAGAGGGGACCATTATATTGTCTAGTATGATCTCCTTTATCTCAGAGGCCATTACATTTCACCCACTTACCTCTGTATTGAACCCAATCTGACTATTAAATTGAACAGATTGAGCTCGTCTGTTGCCCTAAAGCATTTTCTCCAGACCTCAAATCATCTGTGGCACTTTTCTACACCTCAACATCCTTTTTTAAGATGTGACACCAGAACTGGACACAGTGTTGTAGTATCAGCCTTACCACTGCCAGATACAGAGGTAAAAATCACAGTCCTATTCTTACACCCTCCTTTATACATTCAAGGATTCAACTGGGCCTTTTTGCTACAGCACTGGGAGCTCATGTTTAGTTCTTTATCAGTTATATCCCCTAAATCTTCTTCAGACTCACTAATTTCCAGGAGATAGCACCCTCACTCTGTAGCAATGGCCTGCATTCCTTATTCATAGATGAAAAGCTTTCCTTTTGGCTGTATTACAGTGCATTTCATCTGAATGGGCCCAGTTTACCAACCAATACAGATCACCTCTGTAGGACTGCTACCATCCTCACCATTGTTTACCACTCTGCCAATCTTCATGCCTGTCAC
>NC_133783.1:1314476-1322129 GCF_003597395.2 Chelonoidis abingdonii | reverse complement strand
CCAGCCTCCGTGGCGCTGGATTACTTAACCCTCATGTTTACACTGCGTTCGCTTCTCCTCCACCTCTTGCCTCTTTAACTCGAGCTCCTCCCATCTCAGCTCCCTCTTCATATTCCAGCCACATCTGCTCCACGGATGTCGAGATCACCGGCAGTTGATCCCCTTGCTGGGGGTGTAGCATTCTCGCTGGCAGATCCCTGCTGGCTGAGGGGCATCACGTGTGCCCCAGTATTTCGCTGGGCTCTACTGCCTTCCCTTAGGACCTATCGAAGGGGGGTCCTCGCGGGAAGCCCTCGTCCGCCAGCCTGCCTCCAGCGGGGACAGACACTTGGTGCCTTGTGCTGCATCTGCCATGTTGCTTCCCTCAGAGACAGGGCTCCATTCATTCATGCGGTCTCCCTGCTCCAGCTGGGCAATCAGCTGTTCCTTCGTCAGTCTTCCCCATGCACGCCCTCTCTGCTTGCACAGCTCCAGCAGGTCACACTTGCGCCACTTGGCATACATCTTCCTGCTGGCCACTCACCAGGTCAGGGTGCTTCGCCGCTCCCCACGTTTCCAGGGGGGACCCCTAGTGCACAGCCGTTCTTGAGTCACCACCTCTTCTGCCGGTGCGAGCTTGCAGACTCTCCGCCCCTGGGACAGTTCGCTGCCATCCCCGGGGACCCTGTTACTGCAAAGTCCTTCTCACTGGGCCCCACACTCCCCAGGGGTTATAACCCCCTTCGTTTTACTGCTCCCAGTCACTCTACTGCAGGAAGCGCTCACAAGGGATTCAGTTTCTCCCGCTTGCTGCCACCAGTTGTCACGGAGTCTGTTGGGGAATCCGGACCGCACCCTCTTCCTGGACCCCCGCAGTGACTTTTGCCAGCCAGTAAAAACTGAAAGGTTTATTGGACAAACAGGACGCAGTGTTACAGCAGAGCTTGCAGGCAGTCAGAACCCCTTCCATCGAATCCTTCTGGGCTTTCAGTGGTGCTTGGACCTAGCTAGGATACCCTGATTATGCCCCACACAGCCCCAAACCCAATGAAAAACTACTTCCCTCCTGCCACTCTTCCTTTGTCTATTCTCATGGCCCGGTGTGTTGAATTTTCCCCCCCACCCCTTTACCTAGCTCAGGTTACAGGCTTCCGGTATTCGCCCATCCTCTAAAGTCGCTCCCCTGCTCTTCCATTCCCCACCAGGACAGCCCCTACTCCATTCACAACTGCCATGTACCAATTTTATCAGCAGTGACTTGATGTGGAAATTTATTATAGTCAATAATGTTGACTAGCATCACACCTAGCACTGACCCCTTGTGGAACTCCACTGGAACCCAAGGCCGGCTCCAGCACCAGCCAGCAAGCTGGTGCTTGCGGTGGGCCACACCCGGAGAGGGCAGAACGCCGGCTCGGCCAGCGGCAATTAGGCAGCAGGTCCCCACTCCCCTCATGAGCAAAGGACAGCCGCGAATGCACTGAAGACTGAAGTGCTTGTGTGCAGTAGCTTGATCAGATCACATCACGGCTTTTTTTTTTCCCTTTCCGTTTTTCTTTTGCTGCCTGGGAGCACAAAACTCTGGAGCCACCCTGCTAGCAACAGCCTCTTTTGTGATGATTCCCCATTAGCAACTACATTTTGAGACCACATTAGCCAGTTTTAATCCATTAACATAATATTTATGATACTGTACGTCGATTTTTTAAAATTAGACTCTGTAAGAGGAGGTCCTGAGATAAAAACCTTGGGTATCAGAGGCCTGGTTTGAGGCCTAAGGCCTGAACTTAAGTAATGGTCAAGACTTGCTACCTCATAAAGCAAAGTTAAGCTGTGAGCCAGAGGAAGGCCCTGCTCACAGAAGCTGGCAAGGAAGAGGCTGATGCTGCAAAAAGAGATGTACCTAAAAAGGTACTGGACACCAGATATCAGAACATTTGCATACTTGTACACTCCACACAGATAACAAGGCAAAGGCTGACCCATCCCAATGACAAGGCCAAAAGGGTAATATGATGGATAGAGTTGTCTTGTTCGAACCAACACGTAAAGGGTGAGAGGTGGCACCTTGCTACGTAGAGGGGTTGCACCTTGCCACATAGAGGAGTTGCACCTCAATACGTCAGGAGTGATGTGTAACTTGTTTGTAGCTGTGTATAAGAATGCATCCCTGAGGCAGTGTCTTTGTCCAGCCTGGGGGCAGTGGAAAGTCCCGCCACTGACTGAGCTGAGTCCATTGGCAGGGAGCACATAAGTATTGGCTAGCTGCACCTTAGACTTCATTTGCCAGGGAGCTGGAGACTGTTCCTCTTCAACAATAAACCTGGCCGACGTGCTTTCATACCTTATTAGAGTCTGTGGTCTTTGGGGGTTCTCTCGGAGTCTGCTGTGTCAGCTATTTGGGACATCACACAGAGGGAACACACACACGCACCCGATTGATATCAACATTGAACAGAGCAGCGCACCACACCGGTAGCATCTGACAACAAGACTATCATGTAGTACTAACTTAAAATGCCCTTACAAATATCTGTTTTGCACCTATGCACCTTTTTCAACCAAACTTGTAACATGAAAGAATGAAATAAGGTTTGTTTGACAAGATCTGTTTTCCATGTTGACTAACATTAATTATATTCCTATCCTCAATACTTTACCTATTTGTGCAATACATTCCATATACAGGGATCACCTCATCCACCACCGAAACGTAACCCTGTCAGAGGTATAATGAAATAGTCATGCTTCACCAATAGCTCAACATAACTTTTCAGACAAGATGTGAAAAATTAACTTATTCACTTAATACTACAAGAGGAATTCAGTTATTGTAAGTATGGACAGTAAACAGAATTTGTCCAGGACACAGGAGCTAAACTATCAGGAAATATATCATGGGATTTTTAATGACTGTAGGAGGGACATGATTAGTCTGGCTGTGGGCCTTCTCACTACCACAGTTTCCTTTCCATCATGCAAACAAAACATCCCATCTGGTGTTTTCACAATCCTGCTCCCCTTTTAGGTGTAATTTATGACCATTAAATATATATCAAAATCCCTGGGCTCAGTTTATCCTTTCAATTAATAAATGGGCTTTAGCCACCTCTCTAAGCTCAGAAGTCTTTCCATTCTTCTATCAGGTTTTCCCTTCTTTATAGGTCTCCCTCCAGGCTCACATTCCTTTGCATCCCTTTTAGGATATGTCTACGCAGGGCAACAATGTGCACTACAGGGGTGAGATTACATAAGTGCGCTTACTAACTAGTCTGTGTAGACCCTGCTGGTGTGAAATTAGAAGTTCCTTAGTACACTTTAACGTAGTGCTGTTTGAAACAGTGCTACTTTAAAGTGCATCAGCTGGGTCTACATGGACCAATTAACATGCAACACTTTAGAAATCATTCCCATTCTGCACATTACCCCACCATGAAGAAATGCCCTCAGAATGGGGCATTTCACCCTGTAGTAATAGCCACCAGTCCCAGACCTGGACTTTAGCATCCAAACTCTGGTCCTGTCCCAAACCTGGACTTTTGCGTCCAAACTCTGGTCCTGTCCCAAACCTGGACTTTTGCGTCCAAAATTTGGGGGCTTACCTGAAACTCCCCCAAGCTCACTACCAGCTTGGATATTCTCGCTGCCACCAACTAGGACTATTGGGCGTCCTAGTATGCCCCCCGAGTCACCCCAACTTTCCCCTGGGGGACCCCCAAGACCCAGAGCCCTGGGTCTCTCTCTCTTCTCTCCCAGCTTCCCCCCCTTTCCTGGGTTAGCCGGTGCAATGCTATGCTTCACCCCTTGAATACAACCGGAGAAGCAATCTAGCTTCCCCGAGGCTAGGTATTTACCTAGTCAGCTCACACAAGAAATTCCCCCTCCCTTTGTCCTATAGCCTTTCCCGCCCTGGGACAATAGGGAGGTGAGAGACACCGAGTTTGGGCTTTTCCCTCCCCCCTCTGCCTCACTAGAAAAAGAAACTTTCACAAGGTTTAAAAAGAAAACTTTATAGAAAAAAAATTTAAACAATCCAGTTCTCTGATTGGCCCTCTGGTCAGGTGTTTGGTTACCCTTTCCAGGTAAAAGAAACTTAACCCTTACCTTACCTATCTATTTATGACACACCCCATAAGTGTCTGCTCCTTACACGTCTATCTCCCCAAGGCTTTTCGCCTGTGAGTTTCATCTACGCTCCTTCCTGCAAGTTCCCTCTTCAGATTCTCCAAACTAACTCAGGCTGCCCTTACTTTCCCCAAAAGGGCTGTGCTGAGTCACAGGCTTTCATCATGTAACCCGTGGACTCATTCTCCCCATCTAGGAAAGGGGGCTACATCTAGCAAAGGTAAGGCTGAGCTTCCACCCTTTTAAAAGACAATCAATAGGGCTATTGATCGTAGTTAATGTATGCGATTAATACAAAACAAATGAAGTGGAATAAAAAATAGTTGTGGTTAATCACAGTTTCAGTCATACTGTTAATAGAATACCAATTTAAATTTATTAAACATTTAGATGTTTCCTACATTTTCAAATATACTGATTTAAATTACAACAGAATACAAAGTATACAGTGATCACTTTATATTTTTTATTACAAATATTTGCATTGTAAAAAGATAAACCAAAGAAATTGTATTTTTAATTCACCTCATACAAACACTATAGTGCAACCTCTATCATCAAAGTGCAATTTACAGTCAGGTTTTTTTGTTACATAACTGTGGTCAAAAATGAAACAATGTATAACTTTAGAGCCTGCAAGCCGCTCAGTCCTACTTCTTGTTCAGCCAATTGTTAAGACAAACAAGTCTGTTTACATTTACAAGGAGATAATGCTGCCCCATTTATATTAACAATGTCACCTGGAAGTAACAACAGGTGTTTGCATGGCACTGTTGTAGCCAGCGCTGCAAGGCATTTACATGCCATTTATGTATGTTCAAATGCTCCTTCACGTGTCAACTTGTAGGCTCATTGATTGTAAGCCTCAATAGCACCACAAGCACCATTTAGACCTTGACAAAATAGAGGTTTTGATAGAGTACCAACTCTGATTAGTGCAATGTGCAGTACATGCAATATGTTGTACTGTATCTATATTACATGCTACAACCAAATTTTGGACTGCTGGTCCCAATCAATGATGGTGGTACATTAAGGTACAGTTGCTCATTTCAAACAGTAACTATATGTTAATCTGGGATAGTAGAACAGAGTCACTTTGATAGCCTGCATCATTGAGCAGGTCCACAACAGGGTTCCAGCAACAAAACATGGACATGTACAAGATTCTAGCATGAACAGGAAAACAAATGATGGATTCACCTTCCATTATGTGTGTTTATAATTTTGCTAACTATTTTGACAGGCATGCCATCCACTGTAAAAATGAGCATATGAAAATAGGCCAACAATCAAGTGTTCCATTTCCTATAGAGGCCAATTGCTCCCAATTAGCAATACTTAACGTGGTGAGAAAAAGTGTCTTAACTATAACAGTGATCAATTTACGCTCTGAAGTTTGGGAGTCTTGGATCATAACCTAGCTAGTTAAACTGCAAGTGTTATTCAGATAAGATGGGCTATTTTTAGAATTAAAGTCATTTGTTTTAAGATCCTTTAACTGAACATTGTGTAAGACTTGTTCAAATTTGAACTGTTTTGCCTTTTGTTATTAAGCATTTTCTTATTGTTAATCAAGGGACGGTTAAAAAAAAAAAAAGAAAGAAAAAAATCACTGGACTGGCCTTCACCTTACTCTGAGAAAGTGAATTTACCGCCCCTCTCTTAATTCAACATATATTCCCTCATTTACCGCAGTGCAGGTTTTAGCTTTATGTGCTATTTAAAACTTCACCATTACCACCATCACCCTTTAACCCAGGCATAGGCAACCTATGGCACGTGTGCCGAAGACGGCATGCAAGCTGATTTTCAGTGGCACTCTCACTGCCCGGGTCCTGGCCACCAGTCTGGCGGACTTTGCATTTTAATTTTAAATAAAGCTTCTTAAACATTTTAAGAACCTTATTTACTTTACATACAACAACAATAGTTTAGTTATATATTAGACTTACAGAAAGAGCTCTTCCAAAAAGGTTAAAATGTATTACTGGCACGCGAAACCTTAAATTAGAATGAATAAACGAAGACTCGGCACACCACTTCTGACAGGTTGCCGATCCCTGCTTTAACCTATACTTTTTTCTCAGGCTTGGCTCTTCAATGCATTTTCCTATGCAGAAACTCCTCTGCCGTATATCCAGATTAAAGCTAACAAGGCCTATTTATCAGCATTAGTTAGCAGAGAATAACATACATTCAGGGATCTAGCTCCTGAGCCTTGGGTGACCAAACAGAAGTTTTGCATTCCTCTGCTGCTGCATTTTGCAGTTTTCAGTGAATCTTTTAAAAAGCAATATTTATTCTACATTAGTGATGAATCACAAGGGATATTCTATGATAAATCATCAAGTACAAATCACATTTAAAGCATAAAATACATTTAAATTTATGTTGGATAGTATTTTCTCCTTTCCAAGCTACCCTTTTCCTTTGAGCCTCTCATGTTTTCACTACTCTTTCTTTAACACTGTATTTCAGAGACAGGTTGTACAAACACTTACGTTTTAGTTTTCAAAATGAGTTACTACCTTTGGTGGGGGGAACCAAACCCGAACTGCCTCCCTCGCCAGAAGTACCGCGGCAGGACAGGAAGTATAAAGGGAGGGCCCTGCTATTGAGTTGAATGGGAGCCAGCAGAGGAGACGAACCCCTCTGTAGTGCCCAGGAACTTAATCTATCCTCTGCCACACCCTGCCCCGGAGAAGATGAGCCCAGATGAAGAGGTACCAACCCTGGGGAGGTAGGAAGTAGCCCAGGGGCAGCTGACTGGCTGGCTACAGGGCTGACCACTTCTAGGTCGGCATGTTGCGGCTGGATCCCCACAAAGCCAGTGGCAGACCTCTCTTCCACTTCCAGGACCCTGGGTTGGGACGCGGTGGAGTAGGGCGGGTCCACATCCCCCTACGACCCCAACCCCCGGGGTGGCTGACTCTCCATCTTAGGCCAGGCAGTCTGTGCTCCCTGAACAACACTGTCAGCACCCTAGACTGCCTGCTGGGTGCTCAATCCCTTTTGCAGCCCTCAGGACTCAGTGGGCACTCACCCCTACCTGAACCCTGAGACTATGTGTTTGCTGGCTGCCTGAGCAGCCTGTTCCCTGCTCTGCCCCACCTAAAGGGTCAGGGCTTATTGACTGTGTATTTGTTGCTGCCTATGCCTGAAGCTTAGGCTAAAGCCTGCTCTCCCCCACCCAGAGGGTCAGAGTTTACTGACTGTGTATTTTTGCTGGCTGCCTCAGCCTGGAGGCATAGGCAATAGCCTACTACTAGCCTGGCCCTGCCCGAGGACCTCAGACTATTAATTGGTATCAGCTCCAGCTGAGTAGTCTGAGGGCTAAAGACTATATTGGCATGCCCCCATGTCATAAATAGATAGCTAAGGGTTAATGTTTCTTTTACCTGCAAAGGGAACCAAACACCTGACCAGAGGACCAATCAATCAGGAAACCGGATTTTTAAAAGCAAGGGCGGGAACCTCTGGAGGGGTTTGGCTTTAGTCTGTGTCTGTTTGGTTTCTTTCGGCTATGGGAGAACAACTTTTCTTTCT